>NC_060122.1:535363134-535666164 GCF_021461395.2 Schistocerca americana
GCTGGATTGAATCGAGGAGCAATAGTATTCATATTCTTCCCTGTCACAGATCCGATAGCCGATCATGTGGTCGTCGACATTTCGCGTAACGTCAGAATGACGTCAGGTTTGCGGAATTTATTGTGAAACGAGCATTACCCATTACAGTCTTTGACTTAAATCAAATTAATTAATGAAAAGAACTGTTTAAATGTTTTTTTAATAATGGAGACCTACGTTGGAAAAATGCCATGTGTACGATTAGACCTCATTTCAAAATGGTTCAAATGGCTCTGAGCATCATGGGACTTAACTTCTAAGGTCATCAGTCCCCTAGAACTTAGAGCTACTGAAACCTAACTAACCTAAGGACATCACACGCATCCATGCCCGAGGCAGGCTTCGAACCTGCGACCGTAGCGGTCGCGTGGTTCCAGACTGTAGCGCCTAGAACCGCTCGGCCACTCCGGCCGACCCTCATTTTAAACTTGATACTAAGAACATCAGTGTTAGTGTATGACTTTCGAAGTGAAAATATACATCGATAACTGTGAAAGTTAGAATGTTACTCATCAAGAATATTGGTATGTTGGAATATGACAGACTTTTTTTAGGTTGTCTTCATGTGATGATTCATTTGAGAACAGAATTTCTCTGATGAATTCTGGAAGGTGACTGAATACTAAAGTGAGGCCCCAATCGCCATATTGAGAGCTTCCAACAAAGATATTAGGCAGCTGGTGCAATTTGGGAAATGCGAAGGAGATTTATTAATATCTGAACCGCAAAAAACAATCTTCGTCTGTCTCTGCTTTCGAACTTGCAGAAAGTTAATCGAAATAGTGCCCCTCTGGAAAAGAAGCTCGTTAAGCTTAAGATTCAGTATTTCCCACATACGATCGAATGTGTTCACTATCATAGCACATGCTGGTGTTGTAAGCTATTTAAAAAGGGGAGCGACGCCGCGCAACTCCACTCCATGGACAGATGGCCCACTTCAATATTCTTGACGACAAAGTGTTTGCACTTTTTTCTACAAATTCATGATGTGTAACACACTAAATTTTGCAAAATGACAACGGCTGTGTTCACAGGGCTGTACGTATACGCTCCCGGTTCGATGAACACATATCGCAGAGTCACTGGCCCATCGTATCACCCGACCTTAAACCCATAAAAAACGTCTGGGACGTTTATGGAAATGCGGGTGAATTGTAGCAACCAACACTGGAGCAGTTTGATAACACTACGGTATCTAACAATCAGTGAGGGTCTTAACCGCAAGTAGCATAGCTCATGAAACTAATGGACTCTATCCCCGTCGAACTGAGACCGTTATCATCACTAGGCACGATGTCACACGGTGATAGCCTGATGTCTTCATGCAAGTGGGGGGGGGGGGGGGGGGGTGAGAGAAGATCCAGTTTTTTGTCCGATATACATAATGAGTGTTACCCGCAATCGCAAATTTTGAGACCAAGGCACCTCCTAAGCCAATATAATTATCAGCCGGCCGGTGTGGCCGAACGGTTCTAGGAGCTACAGTCTGGAACTGCGCGACCCCTACGGTCGCAGGTTCGAATCTTTCCTCGGGCATGGATGTGTGTGGGGTTCTTACGTTAGTTAGGTTTAAGTAGTCCTAAATTCTAGGGGACTGATGACCTCAGATGTTAAGTCCCATAGTGCTCAGAGCCATTTGAACCATTTTATAATCATCAGATCGAAGACGGCACTCTAAGTCAGCCACGGTTTCAATTCGGTCCACAAATATGCCCAGAAACCGCTCGCCGGTCCCCGGCACCAATCCGCGAGGCAGATTAGTGCCGAAGTCTGGTGTGCCGGCCAGCCTATGGATAGTGGTTTTCCATCTGCCTCGGCGAATGATGGCTGGTTCCCCTTATTCCGCCTCAGTTACACTATATCGCCGATTGCTGCGCAAACACTGTCTCCACGTACGCGTAGACCATAATTACCCTACCACCGCAAACATTTGCGGTTACACTCGTCTGGTATGAGACATACCTAGGGCGAGGGGGAGGGGGGGAGGGCAACTGGGAGCCGAACCGCGCAATAACCCCGGGTTCGGTATGGGGTGGCGGTGGGGTTGTGCAATACTGAGGGCTATGCGGGATGAAGGCTCTCCGTCGTTTCTAGGTCCTCGGTTTAAATACACAATACACAACCACTCGCCGGCCTCCGTGGCCAAGACTCTTGCGCAAATGCTCGCCTTAAGGGGGGTAGGACGTCAAACGGGCCGACTTGGAGCAGGAGAGGCACCACAGGACATTTTAATTTCTACTGTCTATACTTTTACAAATAAATTCATACAACTTTGTCAGCATGACTATGAAGGATTCGGGATTCCCACTTGTAGTAGCTGCGTCAAACCAGAGGGAAATCACACGCCAGATCGATATAGTGGCCCCAGGAATTCGAAAGGGGATGGCAGCAACTCCTCCACGGCTCATGTTGAAACCTGCTTGTCAGGTCCAATATCAACCAACACGAGTAACTGTAACTACCGCGGGGACCTCAATTGAGCCATAAGTAGATTACAGCTGCCACACTTTCGTCATGTGTCAATACAACAACCGCCACCTCATGCTTCAATCGGAAGAGGAATTAGAAAAAAACTTGAATATCGCTCTCAAACTCAAGCCTAAAATACTTACGAGTACAGTGTCGTTGTAAGGCGACGCAGCTCATGTAAGACCACTAAGTCATGTGTGACGAGTTTCAAAAGAGTTGCGGGCGGGCCGACAGCGAACAAAAGCGGTTTCTGCAGCGAGGCTGAAGTTATCGAGAAGCATTAACTCAGGCCGATCGTAAGGTAATGGCCGCTTTTACGAGCGCGTTTTGGGATGGCGCAACGTTTTACAAACGGCCGTCCATTAAATGAAACGCCGGCTTTAAAAAATTAGATGCTCGGGAGATGCACGAGGAATTCGCAGCAGCGACGGTCCACCCACACACGCAACCACACACACACACACACACACACACACACACACACACACACACACGTACACGCACTATATCAACCGGCCAGTAGAGACCCTATAAACGGCTGGCCCTCTCTTGACGGACGCAGTATTTTTTGGTGCCTTTATTCTCGCTATGCTATAAAAACGCCGCCTACCACCGCGCCGGACCCAGGCGGCTAACGCGGATTTCCGATAAAAACCGCCCCCCAAACCCCCGCTGCCTTTTTGGAATTTCCCTACTGCAGACAAATTTGTAAAGCGAGGGGCGGGCAGCGCACAGTGCACTCGCTATGCTTCTATTTTATTAAAAACTTCGATAAATGTTTCATTAAAGAAGTTATTTCGCTGCGTGGGCAGAATGACAACACAAAATATTAATTACCGAGTGGCTTTGAAGAGTACTGGATAATGCCGCGAATAAACACAAATATCTGAAATCAGCGAATATCATAAATCGGCTCTAAATTGTTTGCAGCGTATACTTTTGTTAGGAAATCTGAAATATTTTTCACGTACTGTCTTGCATATCCACTGTGGTGACTCCACTAATGATAGCATGTTACACATAAAATTAGTCCATAGTCAATTGGCATTGATATGCAGTAATAAGAGATGGGAAGAGGAATAAGAAGATTGCCTCAAAACACAGATGATTCATATGCATCGCATCACCTATCTTCCTAGAATGTGCAGAGGAGGGTTAAATATAATGATTTTCACAGTAACCCATCTCCTGAGCCAGAGATTTTACATAAAAATGAAATAATGATGTGATGAACTAAAAATGATCAGAGATAAGATACTCACAAAATAAACAGAATTTCAGTTGTGTTACACTTCGTCTCACAGTCCGTTTGTCAGATTTTTAGTAACTCTTATTATTATCTCGTGAATATTACGTAGGAATTCAATCTTTCAAATTCAAGCAATCCAAATGACACAGTAAGGGCAAACAAAGTAATAATGAAAGTAATAACAAAACTCGTTAGGTCTGCATTGCATAAAAGTGTTGGTTGGGAGGTGGCGACGTATAGGAGAAAATGAAACTGCATTTGACGTTAGCTACTCGAATAATCCAAATAAATTGGTGGCACGATAAGTTTTCTTTCTAGCTTCTAAAGCAGTGGGCAGTAATTCACATGAACTGATATGGTATCTATGAAGAGGAGCTTCAGAAATAAGCGATAATTTGTTTGAAACTTACGGTGGCTGTCCAAAATAATAAAGTTAAAGAAGCAGAAATCAACCAACAGTCATCCACAAACTAGTTGCAGAGTAAAAGTCGGATACAGCGTTCAGAAATGGGAAAATTGCCAAGAAGTGGATAGAGTTGATTTTTGAAAGACAGCCAGACATTCCACAAAGAATTCTGGAGACAATGACTTCATCAATGTGCAGTTTCACCGATAAAAGACAAATGAAGGAACATGTATCATACATTGTGACAACAAGAACTTACAAAAGGTATCACGAAAATGATACATTACTGCTGCTACTACAGCATCTTTGGTAAAAATATTGTAGAATCTATGAACATGGTAAAATAAATTATGTTTTCCTTTATTAATGTATGTTCATAAATCAATAAGCCATTTTTACAACAAAACTTGCTTTTATTTGCTTTCCACCTCTCGTAATTGGAAGAAGAACAAGCTAGGCTTATAACTTACGTTAAACGCATTGTACAGAACCCACAGGTCTTTTGAGAACGTAGAGATGTATGGAGCATTTTGGTTTTTGCTATAAAAGTGGTGAAGTGTGAGGAGATTTAGCTGCAATTGTTACATTTTTGTTATAACATGTGGCAATTCATTAGCGTATTGCTGTAAAATGCCGGTGTATACGGTGAAGTGTCATGTAGTCTCCACTGCGCAATAGGAGAATGTGACAAACGTTTAGTATTGTAAGATAAATTTAATACTCTAGCATCGGATCATTATAATGTTTGACTAACTTTGATATTGAATTTTGAGATGAGATTGATAAATTTAGATGTGGAAGTAACATTGTTCCCAAGTTGTGTACTTCATGCAGTAAGTTAGATCAGCAGTAGTGCCCATGTGTGTTCTGTAAAGTTATAGCACAATTTTTATATCATTTTATACGTGGTACAAAGATTGAACTATGTACATCAATTAACCTGCAATTACTGTAGTATATCGACAATATAGCCCCAGAAATAAATTAAAAGTAGTTCTAATCCTACATTATTTTCAGGTTTCTCTTGATTGTAAGGAAAATGCCGGAACTGGCAATCCTCTGTTATTTAGCCCCAATTGCGAACTATTCTAATCCACTATCTACTCACTGGCGCAGTGTGACAAGATACTGGAACTTTCACAGTGCTGTACTTCCTGCCTAGACGAGCACAGTTGAGAAGATGTATCAGTAATTTAATATATATGAAAGACTTCATGTGGATTTCAATAATCTTATCCGACTAATACAGCATTATTTAGAAATATATATCATAGTTGTCAGTTTTTTTCTGTTTCACGTCAAGAGTGCAAGCAACGCAACACGTTGGTGGTGAAATCTTTGCTGCAGCAGCCGTAGACGCTGAGGCACTGCCGCAGCTTTCACTGCAGCCAGTGATCGCAGGAAAATCCTGCCATTCTTCTGACCATACTGCGACTGATAATAAGTCATTGTAGTAATAAATTACATATACATATCCTGTCGTCTCGTTTTTTCTTTTGCCTTTTTCCTGCACCTAGACGTTGTTGGCATAGTTATTGTCGAATCTGACGTTGTTAATGTAACATTATATTGCAATCGTTGAGGATTAATGTGGCTTACCCTCTGAGGATGGACAAATTAGCGAGCAAAAATGTTCAGCTCGCAGTGGTAACGCTGCACTGGTTATTGACTGTCAAGAGTCACGAATCTGCAATGGATATAACTGCTTACAACCTACATTACTCCTTGGAGTGGAGAATGAAAAGTGAAAAACAAAGAAAACATCAAATAACTTTACTGGAAGAAATATTATGGCATTCCTTTAGGGACAGTAATTAGTACGGAACTGAAGCTTCTAGACAGAGATTGTGCTGTATCCAGCAGATCCAGCTATTAGTTTGCAATATCAGTAGTCCGTCTATCATAGTGGCACTGCTTGCACTTTGCAACTACAGGAATGGGGCACTGCAGGTGATACTCTTTCGTCGGTAACCATCTATTGGAAGTAAAATGGAACACGTTAATATTTACGATATGTTTTACAGACCTACAGAAGTTCAGTCGAATGTAATGTAGTGGCATGTCGCAATTTCTACGATTCTACAAGTATTAATTATTTCAATTTGCATTATGACATTTTGTTTATTAGTAACCTTTAGAATACTCTACACCTACCTGAAATAACAGCACCTTATCAACTGGTCTTTGGCATGAAGTACCAAATATAATATTCTGCACATCATCTTCAATATCCATAAGCTTTGAAGCACAATACATCATACTAGATGAACATTCTCACTGAGCCCAGTTTTTCAAGTTATTGTGCAGGAACAGTCATAATAACTAGGTTCACAGTTTGCACTTCAACTTCAAATGTTCTGATACACTAGGCCATCCAATATTTGGTTGCCAAAATGTTGTACTTATTTTTTGATTTACCTGCTTCTCCGAAACTGGTGGCAATTAAAAATAGTTTCTTACACGTTGTTGCATCCTTCATAGGCCTGAGTATGGTTACATGACGTTTGTCATGAATGGAAAAGCCTCTTCTGTACCAAATACCCATGGCATGATTTGCAGAACTGCATTACGACGTATTTGTCATCGATTACTCTTACACAGTCAGAGAAATGCCAGCGCATTAGAAAGTCATAAATAATACGTAACCAGTCATTGGTTGTAGGCTATTGTAAGAACTGATGTCTTATGAAAAATTCAACTAACTGTAGAGTGGCCAAAACGGTAATTCAGCATTATCATTTGCAGACAGTCGCCAGAAGTAAATTGCATTACAAGTTGTAACTTTTTGCTAATATTAGGCTGTTTCCCTAGAGTAACAACGATATACACAAAAATCCATCACAGCATACATGTGCTACACACTCTATTAAACAAATATTCTTGCATTAAATATACAACAGACCTAACAAATCAAGGATATTTCCGTCTGCTGTTGTGCTGCGTTAAGCAGAAGTACAATATATTACACTACTTGTTTGTTGTGGTCCTCATCCTGAAGACTGTGTTGATACAGTGCTTCACACTAGTGTATCCTGCGTAAGCCTCTTAATCTATACATAACCACTACAGTCTACACCCATTTGAATCTGGTTATGGTTGAGAAGCCTTGGTATCCCTCTATAATTTTGTCTCTGTTACCAAACTGACGATTCCTTGATGCCTCAGAAAATGTCTCATCGATCAATCTCTGCTTTTACTCAACTTTTGCCGTAAATTCCTTTTTGTCTTGAGTTTGATTCAGTGCCTCTCCATTAGTTATACTATCCACGTGTCTAGTCTTTAGCATTCTTCCACAGCACCACATTTCGAAAGCTTTCATTATCTTCTTCACACAGCAGTTTGTCATCTACGTTTCACTTTCGTAGAAGGCTACACTGCACATAACTATTTTTACAAAACACATCCTAACATATATACATAAAAGATGAACATCAACAAAAGCAAAACGAGGATAATGGAATGTAGTCGAATTAAGTCGGGTGATGCTAAGGGAATTAGATTAGGAAATGAGACACTTAAAGTAGTAAAGGAGTTTTGCTATTTGGGGAGCAAAATAACTGATGATGGTCGAAGTAGAGAGGATATAAAATGTAGACTGGCAATGGCAAGGAAAGCGTTTCTCAAGAAGAGAAATTTGTTAACATCGATAGATTTAAGTGTAAGGAAGTCGTTTCTGAAAGTATTTGTATGGAGTGTAGCCATGTATGGAAGTGAAACATAGACATTAAATAGTTTGGACAAGAAGAGAATAGAAGCTTTCGAATTGTGGTGCTACAGAAGAATGCTGAAGATTAGATGGGTAGATCACATAACTAATGAGGAAGTGTTGAATAGGATTGGGGAGAAGAGAAGTTTGTGGCACAACTTGACCAGAAGAGGGGATCGGTTGGTAGGACATGTTCTGAGGCATCAAGGGATCACCAATTTAGTATTGGAGGGCAGCGTGGAGGGTAAAAATCGTAGGGGGAGACCAAGAGATGAATACACTAAGCAGATTCAGAAGGATGTAGGTTGCAGTAGGTACTGGGAGATGAAGAAGCTTGCACAGGATAGAGTAGCATGGAGAGCTGCAACAAACCAGTCTCAGGACTGAAGACCTCAACAACAGCAACAACAACAGAAACAACAACAAAAATTCTCTTTTTCAGAAACGCTTTCCTTGGTATCGTCAACCTGTATTTTATACCCTCACCGCTTCTGCCTTTTCAACTATGCTTCCCTTTCAAATCCTTGAACCGCAGTCTGGTTGCAGATAATCTTGTGGCCCTGTGTTTTATCCTTGACACCTTCAGAGTTTCAAAGAATGTCGAAAGCTCCTTGAGTTAGAGGTCGCAAAAAGCCAATAATGTTTGCGATATTTGACGCTCCACGAATTATCTACAATCAGCTACAATATAGACACGCAAATGGCAACAGTGGAAGGGACTGGAGGTATCCTATTGTGAGCATTGCATGAGGCTATGGAGCATAGTGGAAATGCTTTGTCCCAAGTAACTCACAACAGTGCTACAGCGCTAGTGATAAAAAGCAGATCAATGGCGACGACAAACAAAGATACCACTGCATTATGCCTACAACAGTTGTTGAAGTTGACATTTCTCCAGAAAGGAACCCAAGGAATTTCCTAGAGTGAGAAAGCAGTGACAAATGAAATATTAGAGTTTCTGCACGATGAGTCACTGGAATTTGTGTTTTTGTATACGACCGAATGTGCGGACAACGTGCATGGGGAGTACAGTGATGACGATACGTGCTTAACAGGTAAAAGTGACGTTGAAACAGGTGTCGAGCCATGCCAGAGAGGGAGCCACAAATCCCGTCTTTCTTGAAACACAGCAAAGGACAATCTTTGTCCAAGGTGTTGGTACTAAACATAATGACGTACATGAAAGATCATCCGCAGTACAGCAAAAAAGTATTATGAACCGATTTCGAATAAGTCTGCAGCAATATAACCGTGTAGTGCATAAGAAAAACTACCAATATTGAAAGGAGGAAAGGCACACTTGTTACAAAACCTGGTGTTTTCGTGTTTCAACAAACATCGATACAATTTGAAGGATGTGTATGATAGTGACCTACTACGTCATGCACATCAAATTGCACACGACATGCATTACAGTGATTTCAAGGGAAGCAGCGGATAGTTGCATAATTCAACAGTGCTACAGAACTGGAAGACGTAAGATAAAGAAATTACAAACAAAGAGTCAACCTAAGGATGAAAAGCAAAAAGCGAGCTCGGCCCAGGATTTGTAGATGAGATAAACAAATTTATCCCATTGTTCAGAACGTAATTTCTTTTCAGTTCCGACCAATCGGGATTTCAAGCGGAAATGCGTATGGAAGGAATCCTGGAAATTAGAGATACCAAGAGAGTTGTGTCAAGATCAACTAACATCAGTGCCTTCACACATTCGTATAAAATTATGCACACTGTTAATCTCGATGGTAAATCGACTGGAAAGTTATTTATTGTGCTGCGAGAAGTTTGTGGTATACTGCCCCTACCATTCTTTCTCGTGTGAGTGATTTTGCAAGTGTAATAGGGAATAAACCACTGGCCATTAAAATTGACACACCACGAAGATGACGTGCTACAGACGCGACATTTAACCGACAGGAAGAAGATGCTGTGATATGCAAATTATTAGCTTTTCACAGCATTCACACATGGTTGGCGCAGGTGGCGACACCTACAACGTGCTGACATGAGCAAAGTTTCCAACCGATTTCTCATACACAAACAACAGTTGACCGGCGTTACCTGGTGAAACGTTGTTGTGATGCCTCGTATAAGGAGGAGAAATGCATACCATCCCGTTCCCGACTGTCATAAATGTGGGATTGTACCCTATCGCGATTCCGGCTTATCGTATCACGACATTTCTGCTCGCGTTGGTCGAGATCCAATGACTGTTAGCAGAATATGGAATCGGTGGGTTCAGGAGGGTAATACGGAACGCCCTGCTGGATCCCAACGGCCTCGTATCACTAGCAGTCGGGACAACAGGCATCTTATCCGCATGGTTGTAACGGATCGTGCAGCCACGTCTCGATCCCTGAGTCAACAGATGGGGACGTTTGCAAGACAACAACCATCTGCACGAACAGTTCGACGACGTTTGCATCATGGACTATCAGCTCGGAGACCATGGCTGCGGTTACCCTTAACGCTGCATCACAGACAGGAGAGCCTGCGAAGGTGTACTCAACGTCGAACCTGGGTGCACGAATGGCAAAACGTCATTTTTTCGGATGAGTCCAGGTTCTGTTTACAGCATCATGATGGTCGCATCCGTGTTTGGCGACATCGCGGTGAGCGCACATTGGAAGCGTGTATTCGTCATCGCCATACTGGCGTATCACCCAGCTTGATGGTATGGGGTGCCATTGGTTACACGTCTCGGTCACCTTTTGTTCGCATTGACGGTACTTTGAACAGTGGACGTTGCATTTCAGGTGTGCTACGACCCTTCATTCGATCCCTGCGAAACCCTACATTTCAGCAGGATAATGCACGACTGCATGTTGCAGGTCCTGTACGGGCCTTTCTGGATACAGAAAATGTTCTACTGCTGCCCTGGGCAGCACATTCTCCAGATCTCTCACCAATTGAAAACGTTTGGTCAATGGTGGCCGAGCAACTGGCTCGTCACAATACGCCAGTCACTACTCTTGATGAACTGTGGTATCGTGTTGAAGCTGCATGGGCAGCTGTACCTGTACACGCCGTCCAAGCTCTGTTTGTCTCAATGCCCAGGTGTATCAAGTCCGTTATTAAGGCCAGAGGTGGTTGTTCTGTGTACTGATTTCTGAGGACCTATGCACCGAAATTGCGTGAAAATGTAATCACATGTCAGTTCTAGTATAATATATTTGTCCAATGAATACCCGTTTATCATCTGCATTTCTTCTTGGTGTAGCAATTTTAATGACTAGTAGTGTATTTACGTCGCAGCAATCAAGAGTGGAAGAATGGGTGTGAAAGAACTGCAACTACGGTATGATCAAACCTTTTGGCCAATAGCTGGTCAAAATAAAATGCTTTTGCTTGATTCCTGGCCTGTGTATAAAAATCATACTCCTTTAGACAAAACTATCCCTCCTGTAAAGTGTGTGACGTGTCAGTTTATATCACCTGGAACCACTGGATTAATTCAGCCCTTGGATGTTTGTCTTTTCTGAGTCTATAAAACGTATCATCGCACTATCTGCAGCTATGCCTTAAATGATAGCAAGATTTACGACGAGCTCCACGATAGAGTGTTTCGCATTCGGTTGTATGCCATCACGTTCCATCAGTTCCCATCTCCCCGGGACACCAATATGATTCTATGTGCATTCCTTAAGAGTGTATACCTAGCTGAATATCCTGCACGGTTTGTAACTCCCAAGACTGCGAATCTCTGTGGTCGCTGTGGCATGCCATCTTTCATTCGGTACCCATTGAGCAAGTTAACTGTTTCATGAATGTCGACGATATCCATTTTGTGGGGTGTAAAGCGTACATCCCATAGAAGGTTGATGTCCGCACCTCCAGGACCCTCATTTGCTGCCACCCCCTTATGCACTTGATGAGTCGTAAGCAGTTAATATTTTTTCTCTCAAAATTGTTAACCCAACATTTTCAAATGAGCGTTACTAAAGACTGAACTGAAATGATAATTAAATCAAGACCCTACTCTGCTGACAGGCGGTGATATACATCAACGGGGATAGTTGAAAACGTGTGCCCCGACCGGGACTCGAACACGGGATATCCTGCTTACATGGCAAACTCTCTATCCATTTGAGCCCCCGAGGGCACAGAGGATAGTGCGTCTGCGTGGACTTATCCCTAGCACGCTCCCCGTGAGACCCACATTCCCAAATTACACTCATTTCTCGAAGCAGACAATCTTAGCGGGGCCCGTAAGAGTTAAGGCAATGTGTGTGCATCCGCATAGAAGAAGAAGGTCAATGGCCGGTTAGCCTTAACGATATGAAGATGGTATCTTTTCTTTCGGACATGTCCGAAAGAACAGATACCATCTTCATACAGACTGATCTTTTACCTCTCACCGCCGGCCGAAGTGGCCGTGCGGTTAAAGGCGCTGCAGTCTGGAGCCGCAAGACCGCTACGGTCGCAGGTTCGAATCCTGCCTCGGGCATGGATGTTTGTGATGTCCTTAGGTTAGGTAGGTTTAACTAGTTCTAAGTTCTAGGGGACTAATGACCTCAGCAGTTGAGTCCCATAGTGCTCAGAGCCATTTGAACCATTTTTTACCTCTCACCGTAGGATGGATATTGTCTTGCTCGTTCAGATAGTTCACAGGAATCTAACAGTATTCAATTTCGCTTGGAAACATCCATTCTTCGTCCTACGTATTCCTTCCACCTTACACTTTCCCTTCTTTACTTAGTTCTGGCTTACCATCTGAGCTTTCGATATTCATAGGGTTACTTCTTCCTCCAAACCTTTTTTTTTAATTTAATTTACCTACATATGGGATTTATCTTTTCCCATGCATGCTTCAACAGCATTGAATTTTCCCCCCTTTTCTTGTTTTGCAAGTTTGCACTTTCTTTCACCTCATTTTTAGACGCCTGTATTCCCTATTGCCTGCTTCATTTGCGGCATTTTTATATTTTCCGCTTTTGCGAATTAAATTCAGTATCTCGTGTGTTATTCAAGGATTCCTACTATAGCTTTATCCCACTTTCATCCACCGCTGGCTTCATTACTACATTTCTTAAAGCTACCCATTCGTCTTGCAGTGCACACATTGCTCCATGTGAGTCATTCGTTGCCTAATGATCCCTTTGAGATGCTCGACAACCTCTGGGTGTCAACTTATCCGGGTCCCAACTCCTTAATTTGTTACCTTTTCTTCTATCTCTTCAGTTATAATCTACTGTTTTATCTCACAGTACGTTCTTTCAATCCCCTCATCATCTGTGGTATTAGTAGGCATGTAAGATTGGATCACTGTGGTGTATTCCGGCTTTATTTCCACCATGGCCATGATAATGTCAGCGGCAGTTTAGAGACGGAGTTGAATACTGTGGTACTTCTTCACTTGTAATTAACATTTGCATAATATACCAACTACCGAGGGTCTACTGTCACATTTCTTCAGTTATAAATAAATGCCTGTCACTTGATAGTCAATGTACTATCATTACAGTAAACTGAATTTAGATGCTGTAAACTGCAACTCTAAAAGCTGTTATGGGAGTCATTGCAAGTTTTTGTTCTGGATTTATCGGTTTTCTCAATGTTGTCGACTGCGTAATGCGATAGTAAACAATTATGAATGGTGATTTTTCGAATCTGTCTACGGTGAAATAAGAAAACATGAATAATGAAACCTGTATAAGAATAAATCGAGGAGAAAATAATAAATTGGTAGGCGTTCACCCAGTTTTGTCTTTCTTTCGCATAGATTTATGATGTACACTACTAACCATTAAAATTGTTACGCCAAGAAGAAATGCAGATGATAATCTGGTATTCATTGGACAAATATATTATACTAGAACTGACATGTGATTACATTTTCACGCAATTTGGGTGGAAATATCCTGAGAAATCAGTACGGAGAACAACCACCTCTGGCCTTAATAACGGTCTTGATACGCCTGGGCATTGAGACAAACAGAGCTTGGACGGCGTGTACAGGTACAGCTGCCCATGCAGCTTCAACACGATACCACAGTTCATCAAGAGTAGTGACTGGAGTATTGTGACGATCCAGTTGCTCGGCCACCATTGACCAAACGTTTTCAATTGGTGAGAGATCTGGAGAATGTGCTGCCCAGGGCAGCAGTCGAACATTTTCTGTATCCAGAAAGGCCCGTACAGGACCTGCAACATGCGGTCGTGCATTATCCTGCTGAAATGTAGGGTTTCGCAGGTATCGAATGAAGGGTCGTAACACACCTGAAATGTAACGTCCACTGTTCAAAGTACCGTCAATGCGAACAAAAGGTGACAGAGACGTGTAACCAATGGCACCCCATACCATCAAGCTGGGTGATACGCCAGTATGGCGATGACGAATACACGCTTCCAATGTGCGTTCACCGCGATGTCGCCAAACATGGATGCGACCATCATGATGCTGTAAACAGAACCTTGATTCATCCGAAAAAATGACGTTTTGCCATTCGTGCACCCAGATTCGTCATTGAGTACACCATCGCAGGCGCTCCTGTCTGTGATGCAGCGTTAAGGGTAACCGCTGACATGGTCTCCGAGCTGATAGTCCGTGCATCTCGTCGAACCGTTCGTGCAGTGATTGTTGCCTTGCAAACGTCCCCATCTGTTGACTCAGGGATCGAGACGCGGCTGCACGATCCGTTACAACCATGCGGATAAGATGCCTGTCATCTCGACTGCTAGTGATACGAGGCCGTTGGGATCCATCACGGCGCTCCGTATTACCCTCTTAAACCCACCGATTCCATATTCTGCTAACAGTCATTGAATCTCGACCAACGCGAGCAGCAATGTGAAACGTGATGGTACGCATTTCTCCTCCTTACACGAGGCATCACAACAACGTTTCACCGGGCAACGCCGGTCAACCGCTGTTTGTGTATGAGAAATCGGTTGGAAACTTTGCTCATGTCAACACGTTGTAGGTGTCGCCACCGGCGCCAGCCTTGTGCGAATGCTGTGAAAAGCTGATCATTTGCATATCACAGCATCTCCTTCCCGTCGGTTAAATTTCGCGTCTGTAGCACATCATCTTCGTGGTGTAGCAATTTTAATGGCCAGTAGTGTAGTACATCAAATGCACTGCGCGTTTCACTAGATCTCCACCTACACCTGAGTGGCAGTCCGTGTGTCTGCCAATTCCAGGTGCTAAGTCAACTTCCGCTCGCCTTGATGTCACTGCGGAAGACGCTTGCCTCTGCCGCTGCCATTTCCGCGCGTCGTTGTGCCCCGCGCAAATGGGAACCGGACTAAAGTGACAGTACGGCACGAGCTGAAGTAGTCGCCCGCTGGTAGAGAGAAGTATGTGCCGGCGCTGGCGTTCACTTGGCCCTGAAGACAGCCAGCATCACGCAGTCTGAGGTATGCGAAACGAACAGAGACGTCAGTAGCGACACTGATGGCGACCGCCTTCCACAGAGACAACTGTCGACTATTTGTCACAGAAACTACGAGACTCTTTTAATTTCTAGGGAACACAAATGCTGACTGCCAACACAGCATCCCGGCTTTCACGGTGCAAATTTGATGACCATCAATTGCATACTACGAACAGGTATTGAGTATCGTACAACGCAGATGCTGACTCGGGCGGTAAGTCAAAGATCCTAGAGGTGTGTGAGCCGACAGCATATGACACTCCCCGTTTGCAGCGCTAACAACTTCTGTTATCTTATGAAATTTACGTTGTTAATTCACATTTTAAATACGAGCAATGCAAATGATACAGTAATGGCATAAAAGTAATAATGAATGAGACAAAAAAATAAATCTACCAATTAGTAATTCACAAAAAACGGTAATTTCAATTTCGCTCGTGAGAAATTTTTCAATTTCCATATTCATGACCTTTGTCCACTGGTAGTATTCGCAGCGTTATGGTTGGGTGGCTTGGAAGCTGATATTCGTCAAAGCTTTTTAAGTGCAGTGTGTAATGTAACAATTAAGTAATTAATAAATATTTATTTATTATTTGGTGTTTTCTTGTTACTCTTGTCTCATAGATATGTTACAAATTGTAGTTGCTCAGTGTGTCATGGGTGGAAGATGGCGTAAGTTGTACATGTTTATATCCATGTGTTGCCTCATGTCTAGCATTCAAGGAATGGGTTAGACTGGTGCTGTGATTGTTGTTGCGTCTACGTGATTCGGTGGTGCTCTGTTGCTCAGGCTGCGTTTTTGTGTACTCTTTTACCAAAGGGCGGAGACTGTTGGATACAAGCCTATGCTCCAATGCGTCTACTTCATGGCACGCATCACAGACATTTGCCCGGTTCATTTGTATGCCTGCCATTTTTTCATTAGTCGATACATATCTATTTACAAAGTTATACCAAATACATTAAAACCGCACTCTAGGTTCGCGTAGCGTCTTTGGCTAGTAATCAAAATGTCCAGGTTTCCATGTACAAACCTAGCCTCAGATTCAGTTTTGGATAATAATCATCAACAAGACCGACGGCGTGAGATGTCAACCTCGCTCTCCAACGGTCTTGTCAATGTGATTGGAGGAGCGGTGAGAGGTTTAGGGCTCTCTCTTGCCCTTTGAGTGAGAAACTGCCCCTAAAAGACGGAAGAATCAGCAATGATCAACGGTACAAGGATGCAGAAGAAAATGGAAAACACATGTTTAGAGACATATAAGGTGTATCTGCAGGACATGTGACCTGTTATTGAAAAACTGTCACGATACGCCCTTAATATGAAAAATAACCCGCATTAGTCCCCCCTTCGGATTTCCGGGAATTAAGTGCCAAGGGCATGATGACCATGTGAAAAAGTTGGAATAACCAACCATGGGTAACACGCTACGAGTCTGAGTGTGGAATGTCAGAAGTTTGGCCGAGGTAGGGAATCGATAGTATCTCAAAATGGAAATGCAAATACTCAAAAGTAGATATTGTGGGGGTCAGTGAAGTGAAATGGAAGTAAAATAAGGATTCCTGGTCAAAAGGATGTTGGGTAAGATCAACACAAGCAGAAAATGGTATGACGGAAGTAGGATTCGTTACCAGTAAGAAGATATGGTAGATAGTGGTGAACAATTCAGTGATACGGTTTTTCTCTTGAGAATCGACAGTAACTCATTACCTACAACTATAATTCATGTATACATTCCAACAACGCAAGCATAAGAGGGAGAGAGAGAAAAGTTATACGAGGATACTGAACGGGTAATTCAGAATGTAAAGGGAGATGTTAATGTAATAGCCCTGGAGATTCGAATGCGCTTATAGGGGAAAGAGCAGAAGAAAAAGTTACGGAAGAATAGCGGTTAGTCAGTTGGAATGAGAGGGAAGGGAAACTAATTGAGTTCTGCAATAAATTTCAGCCATTAACAGCGAATACACAGTTCAAGAATCACAAGAGGTAGATGCATACTTGGAAAAGCCGCCCAGACATTGGAGCGCTCTAGTTGGATTACATCTTTGTCAGGCAGAGATCGCGAAATCAGATACTGGATTGTGAGACGCAACCTGGGGCGGATATTGACTCAGATCGTAAATTTATGAATGATAAAGAGAAAATTAAAGTTTAAAAGAATCTTCTGCAAAAGCAGCATAGAAAGAAGTGGGACATTGAAGAGCTGAGGGATTGGGAGATTTGGATGAAGTTCGCTACAAACGTGGATACTGGGATAAGCAATCCACAGTAGGCTTTTCAGTTGAAGGGGAATGGACATGCCTAAAAATCCAAATCACAGATCTTCGACAGTGAACCATAGGTACAAGGAAGCTAAATGTAGATAAACCTTCAGCAACCAATCAAATACATCGACTTGATGCCCAAAACTAGGAAGTACAAATCTTTTCACGGAAATAACAGGAACACAGAAATACAGAACAGTAAATACTGCATATAGGATCTTGAGGATCTGGTAGATGTGTTCAGAAAAGGTAAAAGCATCAGAGAGGTGGTCCTGAAGTTGCGACTGATAATGGAAACACGACTGAAGAAATATCAAAACACGGTACAGGGTTTTTCGACCTGGAAAAATCATTCGAGAACGTAAAATTGTGCGAGAGGTTCGAAGTTCTGAGAAGAATAGAAGTTAGCTATAGGGAACGAAGGGTAATACACAATATACAAGAAAACCAAGAGGGGACGTTAAGACTCGAAGGCCAGGAAGGAAGTGCTCGGATAAAAAAGGGAGTAAGACATAAATGGAGTCTTTCGCTCCTACTGTTCAATCTGTACATTGAAGAAGTGATGAGGGAAATAAAAGCAAGGTTCAAGGGAGGATTTAAAATTCAGGGTAAAATTAAATCAATAAGAGTGGCTTATGATATTGTTATCCTCATTGAAGGTAAAGAAGGGATAAAGAATACTCGTATCTTGAACGGAATGAACAGCCTAGTGAATAGATAATACGGACGGAGAGGAAACCGAAAAAATACTAAAGCAAGGAGAAGCAGCAGAAATGTTAATAGTGAGACACTAACAACAAAATTGATTATCAGGGAATTCTGCAACCATGGAAACAAAATAACATGACAGACGAAACAAGGATGGCATAAAAAGCAGCCTGGAACAGGTAAAAAGGGCGCTCGTGGCCAAAAGAAGTTAATTAGTATTAAACATAGGCCTTAGTTTGAGGAATAAATGTACGTTAGGAGCACAGCATTATATGGTAGTGATTCTTGTAATGTAGGAGAACGGAGCAGAAGAGAATCTAAACGTTTGAAATGTTGTGCTACAATAGAATTTTGAAAATTAGGTGGTCAGATAAAGTAAGGAATGAACAGGTTCGGCGCAGAATAGGCCAAGAAAGGAGCATATGGAATACACTGACAAGGAGTGGGAGAGGATTATAGAACATGAGTTAAGACATGAAGGGATGACGTCCATGGTACTAGAGGGAGCTGTATAGTGTAGAAACTATAGTGGCAGAAAGAGTTAGGAGAACATCGAACAAATAAATGACTATGTTGGCTGCAACAGCTTCTCTGAAATGAAGAGGTTGGTACAGGAGAGTAGTTGGTGGCGCGCCACATCAAACTAGTGAGAAGACTAATGGCTCAAAATGAAACTGCTATCGTTCGTATTGATTCTGCATTATATTGGCTACTAGTTTGGAAAATTTTCCACGCCGTGATTTGATCCCATATCGAACTTTATGTGATGGACAGGTGCTACTACGGACTGTGGTGTATTTCTGTCGGGCCAGGCCGCTTTTGGATTGTTCAGGTTGTTTTCTATGATTCTAAATATCCTATCTGTATGAAGAGCGGCATGCTTTGATATGAAGTCGATCAGCATGCGGTGTATGCAACCTGAAATACGTCCGGGTAACGTGGATAAGTAACTAGACGCCTTAAAGTCACTTTCCATTATTTCTGAAGCCTATTCACTATCTTGGAACCGGCCCTGAAACTTGTCACTGCCTTGCTTTTGAATTGCTCTTTAGATGCTGTACGTTTCGCTAACAACAACTTCGCACTGATTTTTGATTCCCGATTGCCTTTCCCGAATCAACGCATCGTTTTCGGAGCCGCTTGTGCCGGTCGGTAGCTCGCTGATAGCCGCAGTTCTCTGAGTTGCCCTGTTTTCGGTTCTGCCACTACCTCCAGTCGTCCATCCGCTCGCTCTCACGCCTCTGACGTTTCTAGGCATTAACGTGTGATACTACTCACTTACCAGATGGTATAGGCTCGGTCATTAGCGTGAAGATCGATCGAATTTCGTCCTCGGTGAGAGCCCATCTGGCGATTCATTGTTGCTTACGTATTTCATCCCGTTATAGACTTGATCCACAACTTTCAGGATTTCATATCCTCTAATGGAGTTGGAAAGGTCGGACCTGCTTATCCTGCATAGTCTCATGCAGTATGTATCCTCGGAAACACACGGTGGAGTTTTGCGGAGTATGTGTATAAACGTACAATTACCTAGAAGTTCAGTGCGCAGTGAATGCAAACTTCTCCGAAACTGGGGACAACAAGGCCTCAGAACCTAAAGCACAAGGACGTTTTTTCCGTAATGTTATGAAGGATAATACTAATTCAGCTCACGTAAACACGTAAACATGAAAATCTTCTTCTTCATCTTCTTCTTCCTCTCCTTCTTTTCGACTTTCTCCAAGTGTTACGTATTTGCCTTTTTTCCTCACATCTCCTTCCTCAAGTGTATAATTTTCATTCACTAAAGGCGAAAAATCTTGTAAACTAATGTAACTGGAAATACTTGTCCTATTATTTGACTATATGAAAATTGTTAGAGGTCCTTTTGATTTCATTTGATGTATAGTCTAAAATTTTGTAGCCGTCGCTTTGATGTTTACTCATTTAGTTAGAAAACCGTCGTCCTGACTCTACGTAGAGAACGGTCAGGTCTAGGGCTTTCTCGCTAGACAAATTACAATCTCGTTTTTTTTTCTTTTTGTCCTCGCTGTGTCAACAGCGTGGAAATGATGAGGAGCCACCTGCTGTGACCATCTTTGCTTATCTGCCGGGGCCCGCACATACATTATAAATACTTCCCTTCTCCCACACAGACAGCGAATTAAAAGCAAATAATTGGGCGGACGGTATAAAAAGGAATAGGGCTTGCGATGGAGTCGGCGTGAACGCTTTGAGAGCTCCTTATGACTCTGCAAATATCGAAAAAAAATTGATCGTTACCTTTCGACATGTTCAAAGCTGATGCATCGACTGTTCGACGTCGTTCAACTATTAAAACACTGGACTCGTCCTCGAAAGGAGCGGTGATCAACTGTTCGCACCGTCATTCTGATTCAGGTTTTAATTGATGTATCTAAATGAAATAAAAACATAGTTCCAAGTCCCATCCACGATCGTGTCAGATGCGAGAAGAAGTTCAAATCGGAATAGTATGGCTGTGACCTTTTAAAGGAAACAGTTCGGCGTTTAGTCTAGTCAACAAAAGAAAATTAGGTGAAAAATTCATGTAGTCGCAAATTATTGTACAGAGGTGGGAAAGACTGCCATGAGAAAGATACTAAAAATCCTGACCGACGGAGTGTGAGCTTTGGGTTTGGCGGAGAGGGCGTTAATGGTCACTTTTTAATTTTGTTTTAAAAACTCGAAAATTGCGGCTTCCCAGTATAAAATTAGACTATATTAAATCTCTAACAAAAACGTATTATTAAATTTTTCTGTTGGGATAACAGTCTCCGCGTTGCAGAGGCAGGAAATATCGTACGTTATTAAAAATATTGTTTTCACGGTATGAAATTAATGTTTATCTTTAAATGAAGTGGATTAAAACCAATATTAAATGTTTGTACTACGTCCAAGTGCAGGAGCCGTATTAGGATATAAACTGTTGCGTTACATTGGTGTGTGAGTATGGAGGAAGTTGGGGCCCGGGAGGAAGGGCGGGGGGGGGGGGGGGGGGAGAACAGACGTGTGTGGTAGAAACTCGAGGGAGGGTAGGAGGACAGGTAGGTAGGTTACCGGATAGTGTTCATTCACTTCCCTCCTTCATAAGTCTGCAAACTGAAAATCAATCAAGTGATTCCCCACTCCATTCACCACACTACGTCACAAGAAGAAATTACAGCGCGTTTCATAAGTTATACGGATCCTGCACAGAGTGTCTTACGAATCACTGGCGACGCAGTGCAAGACAATCCCGGGGTTGTTTATTTTTCGAAAAGTGCGTTGACATGATATGAATTACTCGTTTTTACTCTTTTACGTGGGTCTTGTGTTGCTACTGTTATTTAAAATCTACCAAGAGCACAGGAAGTCGTATGCTACAGACAGACATGTGCTGACCATTACGTTAAAAAGTCTGTAGGCAGGTACGAGTGGCAACGGTATTGCTAGAGTGTGTCACTGGAGGTGATTTTAGTATTCGGCGAGCGATAAAATATTATGTTTCTCATATATTCAAGAAACACTGTGGTGTGTGTAGATTTTCTGTTGTGAGGGATCCTAGAAATGATACAGCCATAGGAAAGTCCTGTGTGAAGATTGCAGATCAGGCTATCGAGGTGCTGACTGCATCATTAAATAGTACACATTATTAATTAACCCTTAAGGATAGCTAGCAATTATTTAACCCCAGAAATAAAACCAGAAATGTGCAAATGAACCGAAAAGCGTCAACAGCACTTAATAAATATCGAATCACTAGAATATAAATAAGGTATTGACATATTTACAGAATCTCGCCGAGGCGTATGTACGGACGCTAAATCTTTCGCCGTGTGCAGACCATCAGCACTCATAGGGTCAGTTACACAGAATACGGACGTATTCATACCGCACTGCAAAACACTAACATCAGTGCTAGTTATGAACATTTATGGCCTATAATGATACATTCGAAGTTCTCTGAAACCACACATACTGGGATAATGCATACCATAGCAGGCAGTTCAGTTGGAGAGGAATGGACGTTTCTAAAATGCACAATCATCGAATTTAGACAGGCAAACGTAGGTACAAGGAAAGCAACTGCTACGAAACCTTGGATAACAGGAAACACTTCAACAGATAATCGAAAGAAGAAAGTGCAAAAATGTTCTGTGAAATTCATAAATATGGAAACATAAGTCATTCAGGAATGAAATAAATAGGAAGTGCATGGAAACTAAAGCCAAGTGGTTGCAAAAAGTGAAGAAATCTAAACAAAAATGTACCTTGAAAGAACAGACTCATCTTAAGGAAAAGTCAACACAAACTTGAGGGCAGTTAAAAGGAAATGCGTCAACATTAGTTGCACACTGAGCATTCCATTGTTGAGAAAGAGCAGATAGGTGGAATGACTACACTTAGGGACTCTAAAAGGTGGGGACTGATGGCGGATTAGAAGAAATGTGAGTAGATATGGAAGACATAGGGGGTCCAGTATTAGAGACAGTGTTTAACAGAGCCTTGGAAGACTTTACATCTAATAACAATCCTTAGGAATTTCTACAATTATTGTTGGAAGTGGCAACCAAGCGACTATTCATGTTTGTATGTGGAATTTGTCAGTCTGAAGTCCTCCCAACATACATTTGGAAAAATATCAAAGGCACAATTCCGAAGATAACAAGGGCAAATCAGTGCCAGAACCATCTCAATATCAGCTACAGCTCATGCAACGACGTTGTTGGCAAGAACAATATACACAAGAATTAAAAAAGAACACATTAGATCCGTTACACGATCATCACTTTGGCTTGGGAATGACTTTGGCCTTCGGCACCAGAGAGAGAGTTTTATATTGACAATTGATTATGGGAACAAGACTGACGAAACTAAATGTGAAGCAAAAAATACGAATCCATTTTATGTTGGTATTTTGGTTAGTGGACCGGAACCTAAAGCTGACGATAATGTTCAGGTGAAAGTTAAATAATTTTCATTTACGGTAAAAAAATATTGTACATCTAACATTTTGTAGACGTAAGGGAAAAATAACATTCTGCATAAAGATTTTGTATTACAGTCTATAACTGTGATGGCGCTTTTTTTTTCAAATGGGACATCAGATGTTATCCCAATTCCTTGAGGCTTGCGATCCTGGTACCGGACATGGACCAAAGGACTGAAGAACCAGCCTTGACGTTCGATGGCAACAGAATTAATTAAGCCACTGCAATAATTGTACTTGAAGAACTGTGCTACTGTAAGCCTAGTTGTGAAGAATTAATTCGTGGGTTTGGGAAAGCATACAGAGAGTTTGTATTTATGGCTAATTTTATTATGATCTAAGGCTGAGGATGTATAAAAAAGGTGGTATCAATATTAGAATCTCAATAAGTTAAAAATCTCAATTACTACATAGTTGCACCACTGGCCCACCTACGGAGACGAACATTAAATTGTAATGACAACTCGTATATATATATATATATATATATATATATATATATATATATATATATATATATGCCGATCCATTTACACACCGTAACGAGTCGTCATTACAAATTTTCTCAGAGGTTTTGATGTCTTCAGCCATTTTACTTTCACAAACACTTTTTCGTGGTCGACAAATGATGTCTGTACTAAGTTAGAGTGTATATTTGGATTGATTGTAGGTGTATTTGATTATATATATATATATATATATATATATATATATATATATATATATATATATATTTCTGGCTTTTACATTTCTGTACATCAAATACACCTACAATCAATCCAAATATACACTCTAACTTAGTACAGACATCATTTGTCGACCTCGAAAAAGTGTTTGTGAAAGTAAAATGGTTGAAGACATCAAAACCTCTGAGAAAATTTAGAGAAGCTCTACAGAAAATGTACAAAAACCAAGAGGGAATAATAAGAATAGAAGACTAGGAATAAAGTGCTCGGATTAAAAATGGTGTAAGACAAGGTAGCACTGTTTCGACCCAGCTGATCAATCTACACATTGAAGGGTCAATGATGCAAATAAGAGAAATGTTCAAGAATGGGATTAAAATTCAGGGTGAAAATATATTCTTGATGAAATTCGCTACTGACATTGCGTTCTCAGTTTTAGTGAAGAAGGATTACAGGACGTGTTGTATGGAATGAACAGTCCAGTCTAATGAGTACAGAAGAAAATTAAAACAATAAGGAGTAGCAGAAATGAGATTATTACTAGATTAGAAGAAAAAATCAGCAGGTCCAAGCTGCACAAAGAAATTGATTAGCCCCAGTCGTTGCTTGATTTGTGCATTTGTTGTTCGGACTCCTTTTACCATATATGTACATGACTTGTGATCCACATGTCTACAGTAATATGTTGCATACCCTTGCTTATTTTGGACGCTTGTTGTGAAAAAGGGCAGTAGGTGCTTGAAAAGGGTAAAGAGATATAATTTCGTTTGTGCAACTACTTGCTGATTTTTTCAACTAATACACAATTACAGTTGCTGAAGATGGGTAAAGTATTCTGTTATAGATGAACTTAACATCAAATTCAGGAAACAGACGAACTGAAGAAGTTGTACTACCTTCCAAAAAGCTCTTACGGATTAGGCAGTGAGGATACGAAAAAGAGATTATAGCAGCAAAAGCCATCATTCCTGACTAAGGAAACTCTGCTGTTATTTCAGAAAACGTATAGCATTTTGTGGTAGTCAATAATGGACTATGCGAAAACTGGAAAAGATGTGGTGCTGTAGAAGGACGCTGAAAATTAGATCAACTGATAGGGAGTAAGTCAAATAACTAAGGACATGTGTTGCAAGTGCTGCTCTGAGATGAAAAGATTGGTATGGGAGAGAAATTCGTGCCGGGTTGTAACATGCATCAAACCAGTCAGAATTTTGATTTTGGTTCTGTTTATCAGCGACTTTGATCCTCGTGTATGGGTGTCAGTTACGTGTCGATCAGGCTGCAGTGCTATTCCCGTTAGATTCGTGGGTGAAAATCTGACAAGTTTGAAAGTTTGGAAAGAGTCACTGGCGGAAGTAAGGTTTTGAGGGCATATGTAAGTCATGCTTCGTTAGCTGAAAAAAGAACTAAAAGCAGTTTCTGTTGCTTAAAAAAAATATAAACTAGTAAATGCAAAACGTTCTTTACTGTAATGCGAAAGGGTCCCAGGTTCGAGGCCTGTCGTGGTACATAGTTTCGATTTGTTGGACTGTTGTTGCATTTAATTTTCATGTTAGCTTCCCAGTGCTAGCTGTGGCAGTATACACCAACTGCTTAAATCTCTTTAACAATTTACTTATGAATATAACAATGAGCTGCCCCAATGGGTTCCAAGCCATTTTATCGTTTTGTTTATTTCTTTAAGTGTGCATTCCCTGCTGTTTTCAGTTATTCATCCATACAAATTCGTCAACAGTTTTTATAACGTCACTGATCTCTACTATCTAGCTTTCGGCTTACTTGTGTTAATCTTGAGAAACACAATGAAAATGGTATTTGGCTTCCTTCGATGTTTCATTGTGCGAGTGAGACAAAAGATGCAACTGGAGCAGATATCTGCTGTCCTCGCAAGCGGCACAAGCTCTCGAAATTGCAAAGGAACTGGGTCAGGTCTAGCAGAACATCTGTCTTCCGCTTGAGGCAACTCCCATTCGAATTCTAAGCTGCAACGTCGTGGTACAGGGGACCACATTCTCCTGTCAGCCTGTGACCTTACTGGATGGCAGAGTGCAACGTGACGTCAGGTGCTTTTGTGGGTGCAGACAATCTGCGGACGCCCCAGCCTTAAGAATGGACGCCGGTCGCCGCCTGTGGGTCAGCAACCAGGTGTGGCTTTTCTGCTGCGGGCTGCGGGGCGTTCGCACATAGGCGACGCCTGGGACCGGTCGCCCGCAACACACGCAATCTGCCGTCCGGCTGCGCACACCTTCGACCCTGAAAATCCGAATTCCGTCCGATATTTGGTATCCATAACAATATCTACAATCTTGATTACAATAGCTGTTAAAGGAACCATCTTAAGTTATGTAGGAAGTTTCATTGATTTATTGATCATCATCAGTCTTGCATTACAACCAGACGATGTAAGTTACAAGCCACAAAACATATAAACGTGGCAGTATACGATGTAACACCCATACATGACCACTACCGTGTGCCAAACGTATCATATCCATTCATCTTGAGTACCATAAAAAAACTTCTTGTCCAGAAACAACATAAAAAAGAGGTACCAAGCAAATGTTGGTTTGCTACCAGACTGATATAAACCAGCGTGATTTTCTTTCTTCTAACTTTGTTCATGCCAACTATATGAACAGCAGTACGTTGTTTCAAACAGAATCCTTCATTTTCAGTTCTTGCAAAACACCTCCGAAATTTCCTGTTGAGGATATTATTGCAAATGTAGAAGCAGGTATACGTACTCTCCCCAAAGAAACTGCAAATACAATCCGGATCGAAACCACCAGAGTATTATGCCGCAGTAAACCTCTGGAAAGTAATTTAACCAATGGCGAAAGAAAGGCTCTGAGAGATTTAAATGCAGATGAAGACATAGTGATTGTTCCTGCTGATAAAGGGAATGCTACTGACGTTTTAAATACACAAGATTATCAAAGCAAAATTTTGAATCTTTTAACGTCAGGAGAATACAAAAAACTTAAGAAAGATCCTATAGCCAGCGTACTATGGAAAAGAAATAATCTGATAAAATCGGCCACTTCTATTCAAAAAGAAGAAAAAAGAGCTTTATTGAAGACTGAAGCTATGTGTCCTAGACTTTATGGCTTACCCAAGGTACATAAGAGGGACCTTCCTCTGAGACCGATTGTTAGTGCTATCAATTCTCCTACGTATGAAATAGCAACATATCTAGCAACTCGTTTACAACCATATATTGGAAAAACTGATTCATATATAAAGAACTCACGTCATTTTATAGAAAAAATTGATGGTTTAATTCTGACTCCTTAAGATATTTTAATAAGTTTTGATATAGTATCTTTATTTACTATGATTCCAGTTAACGAAGTTATGGATTTTATAACGGATATTTTTCCATAAGATCTGACTGCTCTTTCCAGACATTGTCTTACTTCCAGTCAGTTCCAGTGGAATAATGAATTTTATGAGCAAATTAATGGCGTAGCAATGGGTAACCCATTGGGTCCTGCAGTAGCTAATTTCTACATGGAGAAAATCGAACAGTCAGCCTTGGAAAAAGCAGATAAGAAACCATCTCGCTGGTATCGGTATGTAGACGATACATTTGTGGTCTGGCCACATAGTAGAGAAGCCTTAGATGAATTTTTTGATTACCTTAATAATAGAAATCCAAGAATCCAGTTTACCATGGAGAGAGAAAATGAGAACAAAATACCGTTTTTGGATGTTTTAGTTATGAGACAGACAGATGGAAGATTGAAACAACAGATTTTTAGAAAAATAACGCACACAGACAGATACTTACATAAAAACTCTAACCACCATCCACAACAAAAGAGAGGTGTGATTAAAAGTCTCGTTGACAGAGCCAGACGGATTTGCACGCCAGAGTATCTAGATGTCGAATTAAAACATCTGAAGCACGCTTTTGAGAAAAATGGCTACTCAAAGAAAGAAGTAAGCAGAATTCTGCACCCAAACAACAAAAAGCCTAAGGACAAGCCCGAAAAACGATGGAAGAATACAGTCTCTCTCCCTTTTATAAAGAAAGTAACGGATCAGATTGGAAAGATTTTAAGTAAACATGATTTTAGACCTGTTTTTAGACCAACGAAGAAAATTTGTCATGTTCTCCGGTCTGTAAAAGATAAACGTGCTCCTCTATCAGCCAGTGGCGTATATAAAATTCCGTGTACATGTGGTAAAGTTTATATAGGAACAACAAAAAGAAGCGTAAATACACGGTTAAAAGAACACAGAAGTCTTTGCCGCTTAGGAAAAACAGATAAATCGGCTGTAGCAGAACACGCTTTTCAGTCAGGAAATCATCAAGTGAAGTTTTCCGAAACAAAAATTTTATCTACGACGACGAACTATTACCCACGGCTTTGTAGAGAAGCAATTGAAATATATAAACATAGGGATAATTTTAATCGAAAAGAAGAGACCATGAAACTTAGTGATATTTGGACAGTAGCACTACAGAATTGCTAGACAGTTTTATCCGTGACGAGATTACGATCGATAGTTAAGTTTTATCTCTGACAAAGATTATCTCTGCATATCACGTGCAACTCTGGTCACGCCCACTTTCTACGATATATAAGCCGCTCTCAGACGTCCGACCCATCAGTCGGCAAGACTCGCCGGAGGAGAAACACCCCTCTGAAGATGTCCAGCGCAGCTCTGGACGAAACGTTAGGAGCTGAAGAGTTTCATGGACCACGACCTTACATCCCGGGAGGTTTACCAGAAGATATGTCATCCGGTCGTGAAAGCCTTCATACTATGAACAGCCAACACAGTTATGGAACCACGACCAGCTTTCACAGTGCCTTGTTCACAACTTGGATCCATGGCTTCGTGGAGTCTGCGCCACACTAACACTACCATCAACTCTTATCAGTTGAAATCGATACCCCCTCATATGATCATTCCAAGGTTTTCCAGTCGTCTATGGTCCAACCGATGTGGTGACAAGTCTAGGAGAGACGTTGCAGGGGATGTCGTGCTGTTGGCAAAGGCACTTACGTCGGTCGTCTCGTGCAATAGCCCATTAGCGGCAAATGTCGCCGCATCGTCCTAAAAGATACTTTCGCCGTATACCCTACATTGATTTCTGTGGCTATTTCACGCAGTATCGCTTGTCTGCTACTCTATGCAAACACCACTACTGTCAGTCGTTAAGTGGAGACCGTCGACTACTGCGTTTCTGTGGTGAGAGGTAACACCTGAAATCTGGTATTCTCGACACACTCTTGACACTGCAGATCTCGGAATATTGATTTCCCTAACGATTCTCGAAATCGCATGCCACATGTGTGTAGCTCCAACTACCATTCCGCGTTCAAAGTCTCTTAATTCCCGTCGTGCGACCACAGTCATATTGGAAACCCTTTCGCATGAATCACCCGAGTGCAAATGACAGCTCTGCCAATCTGTATATGTGCATTTCGCTATCCCACGACTTTTGTCGCCTTAATGAATGTAAACGTAATGGAGAAACATACAAGAGAGGCACTCATATTGGTTAATACTAGCCGCCCCCTGGTAGCTAATCAAAATTAGCTTTACTTTTTTTTCTTTTGGACTAAAGGTTACTCATATTTGGAGTGATCTAGATAAACGAGAGAACCTATGTACTTCCTTAATAAATCGAACAGTCACGATTCCTTGATGACGCAGTCAAAGTAACTAGCTTCGACTGAGTGCGAAGACGATCAGTGGATCTCAGAACCCCATTAGTGCGATTCCCCCCTTCTGAAATCTTGGCAAGCTATACTCAACAATTCTGTAAAACCAATCATTTTTTGAAGGAACTGCTATCTGGAAGTTTGTCACATTCAGTGTAAACTAGTGTCGCCGATACGAGGTAAACGTGATACTTATTCCAAGGAAAGTGGACTAAACATATGGCTGGCTCGCCGTCAAAACGGCTAAACCAAAAGCACAGAAAATGTGTAGAGCAAAAACCAAACAACAGTTGTGTTTCAATCAGTTGAAATTTACTTTTCATTTATTTATTTTGTAAGCCACCAGTTTCGGCACTTTGCTGGTGCCATCCTCAAGCCCCTGTACATTACAGCATCAACAAGAATACAGTGTAGTGTATATCTGGTGTATAACACAAAATAATAATACAATTGTAAGGCAAAACCTACAAAGTTCGCCGCACTGTGTCAACTGTAACATACACTACTGGCCATTAAAATTGCTACACCGCGAAGATGACGTGCTACAGACGCGAAATTTAACCGAAAGGAAGAGGATGATGTCATATGCAAATCATTAGCTTTTCAGAGCGTTCACATAAGGTTGGCGCCGGTGGCGACACCTACAACGTGCCGACATGAGGAAAGTTTCCAACCGATTTCTCATACACAAACAGCAGTTCACCGGCGTTGCCTGGTGAAACGTTGTTGTGATGCCTCGTGTAAGGAGGAGAAATGCGTACCATCACGTTTCACTTTGATAAAGGTCGGATTGTAGCCTATCGCGATTGCAGTTTATCGTATCGCGACATTGCTGCTCGCGTTGGTCGAGATCCAATGACTGTTAGAAGAATATGGAGTCGGTGGTAATACGGAACGCCGTGCTCGATCCCAACGGCCTCGTATCACTAGCAGTCGAGATGACAGGCATCTTCTCCGCATGGCTGTAACGGATCGTGCAGCCACGTCTCGATCCCTGAGTCAACAAATGGGGACGTTTGCAAGACAACAACCATTTGCACGAACAGTTCGACGACGTCTGCAGCAGCATGGACTATCAGCTCGGAGACCATGGCTGCGGTAACCCCTGACGCTGCATCACAGACAGGAACGCCTGCGATGGTGTACTCAACGATGAACCTGGGTGCACGAATGGCAAAACGTAATTTTTTCGGATGAATCCAGGTTATGTTTACAGCATCATGATGGTCGCATCCGTGTTTGGCGACATCGTGGTGAACGCACATTGGAAGCGTGTATTCGTCATTGCCATACTGGCGTGATGGTATAGGATGCCATTGGTTGCACGTCTCGGTCACCTCTTGTTCGCATTGACGACACTTTGAACATTGGACGTCCATTTCAAATGTGTTACGACCCGTGGTTCTACCCTTCATTCCATCCCCACGAAACCCTACATTTCAGCAGGAAAATGCACGACCGCATATTGCAAGTCCTGCACGGGCATCTCTGGATACAGAAAATGTTCGACTGCTGCCCTGTCCAGCACATTCTCCAGATCTCTCACCGACTGAAAACGTCTGGTCATTGGTGGCCGAGCAACTGGCTTGTCACAATACTCCAGTCACTGCTCTTGATGAACTGTGGTATCGTGTAGAAGCTGCATGGGCAGTTGTACATGTACACTCCATCCAAGCTCTGTTTGACTCAATGCCCAGGCGTATCAAGGTAGTTATTACGGCCAGAGGTGGTTGTTCTGGGTACTGATTTCTCAGGACCTATGCACCCAAATTGCGTGAAAATGTAATCACTTGTCAGTTCTAGTATAATATATTTGTCCAATGAATACCCATTTATCATCTGCATTTCTTCTTGGTGTTGCAATTTTAATGGCCAGTAGTGTATAAGGATTTAAATAGTTAAATGTGCACACAAATCGCGCTGAAACAGAACATGTTCACATACTGTTTGGCATAAATAAACTAACATTTTAGAAATGAAAGACATCGGATAGAAGCTAAAAAAATATGAGATGCGGCTTTTTTTATATGTACCCCTCCCCCACCCCCCCCCCTCCACCCACGTGTTCCTTTATCCTTTTCCTCCCCCACACCTCCTTTCTGTTTCAGCATCGAGTCTTCTACTTCGTAGTTTCTACAAATTATGTTATTTCATGAAACGTTGTATTTCCGAAGAGAAATTACACAGTCATCTTACGAAACTGTAAAATTGTGTTCTAAATTATTTTCTCCTCTGGTTGATCTGACGTCTGGAGAATTTCGATAGCCCAACTTCAGTATCTGTCCTCCAGTTAATTCAGATTGCTCGATGTTAAAGATATGCTTAGCGTGTGGTTATTGGTCTGATATAAAGTTTTATGACGTGCTATGGCAACAGTCGATCAACGCTATTGCCTTTGCCAACAAGACGACACCGCCTGCAGCGCACTTCCTAAGCTACTGACCACCATAGACGACTGGAAAACCATAGCCTGGTCAGATGAGTCCCGATTTCATTTCATAAGAACTGACGGCAGGGTTCGATTGTGGCGCAGACCCCATAAAGCTATGGAGCCAAGATGCTAACAAGTCACTGTGCAAGGTGGTGGTGGCTCCATAATGATGTGAGCTGTGTTAACATGTAATGGACTGGGTCCTCACGTCCAACCGAAGTCATTTACTGGAAGTGGTTATGTTCAGCTACTCTGAGGCCATTTTGAGCTATTCATGGACATTATGCCCCCAAAAATATCACGGGGCCAAAATTGTTCGTGAATGGTCTGAAGAACATTCAGGCCAATTCGAGCGAGTGATTTGGCCACCCATATTGCCCGACATGAATCCCATCGAACAGTTATGAGACAAAAACGAGAGCTCAGTTCTTGCTCAAAATCACGCACCGGTAACACTTTCGCAATTGTGAAAGGCTATAGAGGCAGTATGGCACAATATTCCTGCAAGGGACTTGCAACGACTTGAGGCGATGCCACGTCGAGTTGCTCCACTACTCCGGGCAATAGGAGGTCATACACGACATTATAAGATATCCAGTGACTTTTTTCGGAAGCATAGCGCTGTTACTCGTAGCGTCATGGCGTAGGAAGCCATCCGGTCAGGTCACCACTGGTAGTGATCGAAGGAACACTGAAGACACTACGGCACTTCACGGGTACCATTGGATCTTCTTATGATAGCAGTCAGGCGAATGTATCGTTCAGCTTAAATCAAGAGTGGAGATAGCAATACCATTTGTTTATTATGGCCGGTTTCGGCTTAGGTGAAAGTCATCATCAGATTTTTTGGGCCTCCTATGGCTGGTTCTGGCGGCTCCTCGTTTTCTCGCTTTACCACGATCGTCCACTGTCATCTGATGATGGCCTTAACATAAGCCAAAACCGTTCATAATAACCAAATGTTATCGCGATCTCGATATTGATGAAACCTAAATATAGCAGCACATCGCTGTGCTCCACAGACAATGTTCTCTAAACTCATGAATGTATCGTGATGCCATTTAGCAGTAGAACAGTGCTCGTTTAGACGTGGTACGTTTCTCTATGAACAGTCTGCATGAGATACCCCCTTCGTCAGCAAAATCCCGAGAGTTGTCTCCTACAGAAAATGTATCGGACCAGCTATGATGTCAACCCCGACCCGCTGTAGGTACAGGGTGAAAATTCTTGAACTATATGAAATAAAATCATCATAACTTCTGAACGGTTTGCGTTAGGACGTTCAACTGCACGGTTGGCCGGTGGTCGTGATGGGAAATAGTATGCGCGTGTATGGTTTGGTTTAGCGACGAAGCCCACTTTCATTCGGACGGGTTTGTCTGTAAGTCAAATTGGAGCATTTGGGGGACTGAGAATCAGCATTTCGCGATCGAGAAGTCTCGTCACCCTCAACGGGAGACTGTGTTGTGTGCAATGTCCAGTGAAAGAATAATCTTTGCGATATTCCTTGATGGATCGTTGACCATTGAACAGTACGTAAAGGTTCTGGAAGACGATTTCATCCTCATTACCCAAAGTGACCTGCTTTCGACAAGATACGGTTTATGCAAGACGGAGCTTTACTCCATCGAAGCTGGGGAATGTTTGGCGTCCTGGAAGAGCACTTTGGGGACCGTATTCTGGCTCTAGGGTACCCAGAGGCCACTGGCATGGGCCTCGATTGGCCGCTATGTTCTCCGGATCTGAACACATGCAAGTCCCTTTCGTGTGGCTATATTAAATACAAGGTGTACAGAAATAACTACAAAATCATTGATGAGCTGAAAAAAGCTTCAGAAGGTCTTCGGCAGCATCAATGTTCCGACATTTCACCGGGTCATGCAGAATTTCACTATTCGTCTGCGCCCCATCATCACCAATGATGGCAGGCATCTCGAACATATCATAACCTAAATCCAAATATCTGTAGTGACGTTCACATGTTGAATGAAAAGTGTGTGCACGCTGTAGTTTGTAACTAATTTACGTTTTTTCGTACAGTTCAATAATTGTCACCCTATATCTACGACGCCAAAAACCAGTTAAACCATTAGTGAGCCAGCTTGCCTCAGGAGAAGTTACAGCGGCTTTATTATACCCTTCCCAACCGCATCGGTACTTGCATACAGGCCATAGGGGATACAACGTCGTACAGATAAGTGGGCCGATAATGCAGAGTTATTTGTAAATTTGACTCGATTCTTTTAATCATTGAGATAACATACTCCCTCCTTCCCCTCTGGATGCTCCACCTTTTTTATCGGGCATTGAATTGTAATATAAGTGACCACTGGCTCCCGGTAACTCTTTACAGAGTAACAACGTAATTATGACTTGTTCGGTTCATTACTCAAGCTACTTTTATTCCTGTGAAAGTACCTTTCACTTGTGAAAATGCATCTAATACATAATCACGAAAACATACAACACAAATCACAGAGAGACGCAACAATTACATGACAAGACAATTTAAGACATTACCTGCCAGAGGAAACTGATTTAAAACAATGAGGAAAATTGGAAATTTTTACCGAACTGGGATTCTGGGATTCGAGCCCAGGTCTGCGCAGATTAACTAGAAAATCTTCTATCGGACCCAAATAGCTTGACCACACAGTACTGATGTAGCGCCCCTTGCCCGTTATGCTCATTACCCGCGGTATTTCGTCGATTCCCTGCACTGAAGAGATCATTGGTCGTCGTCGCCTTAATTATATGAGAGATAACATATACCACAGTATAATTCAGGCGAGGACGGTCAATGGTCCCTTCAGTGCAGGTACACACCAATCTCGATCTCTTACTGGAATCGGCGCAATACCGCGAGTAATGAGGATAATGGGTAAGGGGCACTGCACCAGTAGTGTGTGGATAAGCTGAGAATTTGGGTCTATCAGGAGACGTACTAGGGTAGTCCGTGCAGTTAGGCTAGCTACTGTGTCCGCATAGTGTTGTGATCAGCGCATCTCCCTAGTGAAAAGGAGACCCTGGATCGAATCCCAGTCCGGCACAAATTTTCAACCTTCCCCACTGCTTTCAATCAGTGCCCATTGGCAGCCTATGTCTTTAATCCCCTTGTGTTTTGATTCATAATGGCCACGAGATCAAAAATGTTGTCCGTTATTTCGGACATGACCGAAACAGTAGACACCACATATGCATTAACTAGAAGACAAATACAAACGCATTGTAACTTGGTTGTCATCACTGTGGAAACAGACCAGCAGCGCGCCATCGTGCCGCTCTTCCGCTGTGGTCAACAAACCCAAACACAAGCTGCATATCGGCCAATTCTTCATCAGTGGAACTATCCATATTGCTTTATAGCAATATTAACATACAACTAACACAGACTCAAGGGCATGTAAACCCGTGACAGAAGTGAGCCGTATTAAATGCAAGTTTGAGCATGATGAGTAAAACGGCATCGTTGTTGTCACAAGCAAGTACAGTGAGTGTATGGAAAGAGAATGTCACATAATCGTCGACATTTGGATCGTTGTGCAGTTTTTCCAGTATAACACGGTTACAGCGATGACCAAATTCCTCCGTAACGAGCCACAGATCACCGGATCCTGATATTAAAATGCTCAGATAATATCACTGAACAATCTCTGAAACTTCGTCGGTGAAGTTCTGGTTCACTCTGTATATACGCAAGTAGCCGTTTGCTGCGCGTGTAAGTATTTGGAAAATGCTAATGGCATGTAACGTGCGTTATATAATTGCTCTTAACCGCGTTTTCGACCTTGAAAATGAACACTGTAATAGATTTCGACACATCCTGTAAGTTTGAGAAGAAAACGAGTTTCAGAACGTACAAAATATTATTAGTAGTAACACTGATAAAACCCAACCCTAAGCATAGTGAAAATTAAGACAATACCAGTAATCTCCGGCACGGAATAAATGATCTGGGCCACTAAAAACACACAATAATGCTCACTTTCACTTCTCTGTTTCATGCTTCATATCTCGTTATCATACTTAGCACACTTCCGTTAGAACTTTAAGACATTTTGTTTATTTCCAGTCTATTGTTTGCCTGTATTTTCTGTTTTCTTTTGTGTCGGGTTGATTGCCTTCACTTACAGAGCAGCTGCACAGGTTGGCTCTGAGCACTATAGGACTCAACTGCTGTGGTCATAAGTCCCCTAGAACTTAGAACTACTTAAACCTAACTAACCTAAGGACAGCACACAACACCCAGCCATCACGAGGCAGAGAAAATCCCTGACCCCGCCGGGAATCGAACCCGGGAACCCGGGCGTGGGAAGCGAGAACGCTACCGCACGACCACGAGATGCGGGCCAGCTGCACAGGTATCTGGTATTTCTCTCGGCTATGGGCTTCCAGACATTCATTCAAATATCATGTTTCTGGCATGAAGATCTTCTGCCTCCATCATTCCTATTTAGACGTCGATTTTGCTTTCTCCTGTGGAGCCAACGGCGAGACGCAATTCCGCCGAATCTCACAGGAGACAACGTAATTTCACAACGTGAATAGACCTGCAGAATTTCATGAATATTTAGATAATGAGGAAAGCGCGCTGGCCGCTGTAGTAACATTACAGAACATCGAAAAAGCATACACTTGAACTTTAACGCGAAAGACGTCAAATAAGGTAGGGATATGTTATTTCCCTGGAGAAGAACAGATAATGTACGAGAAGATTTTGTTAGAGAGGTCGGTAGTTACTATTGTGCCCCCAAGTAGATGTTGGTTTCCAGTCTCTGCATAACAACAGAAAAATGGAAGGTGAGACGACCTGACACATCCTGCTATTCTTCAGTCAGTAAGAGTCAGTCATATTTTAAGTAGTGAAGTTTGATCACCATTGTTAACATGTGATTACTTATAGATGTACGAAGTGTTTATAAGAACAACGAAAGCGATTAACGTTTTTCATAGAAGTCGGTGTTTTTTACGTATGGCTGATAGAGACATACAATAAAAGATACACATCTGTGATAAAGAGCGTAATTAACAATAACGTATCTGTGCACACACCCTGACTCAGCATTTTCTTAGAATGAACGGCCGCCGCTTAACTTGACGGTAGCGAAATGTCAAGCGACGCAAAACAGTTCAAACATCGACTTTTATTCAGGACAATAAAGCATGGTCTTCCAGGATTGCAGCGTGGCTCCTTAAAAAAAAACTTGTCCACCTTCTCGGATAGAGATAGTACTTCTTCAATAATCCTAAAGTCGACGAGAGATATACAGCCAACCATTTACCAACAATTAACTTAAAGAGAGGACAGAAAGCCATTGAGGGACCGGCTCCCCATATGTATGGTCAACAGGATTAAGTTTCTAAATCTATGCAACCACTGTTCATGTATACGAGAGTGACGTGGAAAACTGTAGTTCTGCCAAAGGGATAATTTTGCTATTAAAAATATTGTATTTGTTATGTCGTAATACGTATATAGCACTATAGTTTAAGTTCAAAAATGGTTCAAATGTCTCTGAGCACTATGGGACTTAACTTCTAAGGTCATCAGTCCCCTAGAACTTAGAACTACTTAAACCTAACTAACATAAGGACATCACACACATCCATGCCAGAGGCACGATTCGAACCTGCGACCGTAGAGGTCACGCGGTTCCAGACTGTAGCGCCTAGAACCGCTCGGCCACCCTGGCCGGTATAGTTTAAGTGACAAAATTGTTTGCTGAATAGTTCTGTCTATAAAACCTTTGCCAGAATTCCTGTTGTGTGTACTTGGTTGAAATGCCTTAAATAAAATATCAGCACGTCATTCTTTCTTTTGAATAGTTTACCGACAATGGAATCTGTGAAAGATAGCATGTATCATTTTCTATAATGAAGGAAAGTGTTGTCCTTCACTTAAACAGAATCCACATTAAGAATAATCTAGGAGTCATGAAGTATTGGAAAGCGGTCGTAGGGGAAGGAGTAGAAGAAAAGTTAAGGGGAGAATATGGGCTTGGTAGCTGGAATGAGAGGGGAGAAAGACTAATTGATATTTTCCACAAATAGCGAATACGCTGTTCAAGAATCACAAGGGGAGGTGGTGTACTTGAAAAGGCCAGGAGATACGGGAATATTTCAGTTAGATTACGTCATGGTCAGACAGATATGCCGAAATCAAAACCGAGGGAGTGGTGCTGTGGCTAGCACACTGAACTCACACTCGGGAAGACGACGGCCCAAGCCCGCGTTCGGCCATCCTGATTCATGTTGTCTGTGATTTCCTTAAATCGCTTCAGGCAAATGCCAGGTTGGTGCCTTTAAAAGGGCGCGGCTGACTTCCTTCCCCATCCTTCCCTAACCCGATGGGACGGATTACACCGCTGTTTGGCCCCTTCCCCAAATCAGCCAACCAACTGAACTCAAATACTGTGTTGTGAGATGTCCACAGGAGCAGATGTAGACTCTGATTACAACATAGTGATGATGGACAGGCAAGCATAGTTACAAGGAAGGTAACTGCTAAGAAACTCTGGATAACCGATGGAATACATCAATCGATCCATAACAGAATGAAATACAAAAATGTTCACGGAATTAAATAAATACAGAAATATTTAGGAATGAAATAAATAGTAACTGGCGGAAAGCCAAGATGAAATGGCTGCAGCAAAAGCGTGACGATATCCAATACGAAATGGTCGTTGGAAGAACTAATTCAGCATACAGAAAAGTCAAAACTACCTTCGGTGACACGAAAAGCAAGAGTGACAACATTAAGAATGCAATGGGAATTCCGCAGTCAAGCCCAAGGGAGAGATCAGATAGGTGGAAAGAGTACACTGAAGGCCCCTTATGAGGGTGAAGAATTGTCTGATAGCGTGATAGAAGAAAAAATTGGAGTCAGTGAGGAAGAGATAAGAGGTACAGTATTAGAGCCAGAATTTAAAAGAGGATTAGAAGACCTGAGATCAAATAAGGCAGAACGTAATGATAACACTCCATCGGAATTTCTAAAATCATTGAGGTAAGTGACAACAAAACGGTTATTTAAGTTGTTGTGGAGTATCAATGAGGCGACATACCATCAGACAGAAAGAGCAGGTAAGTGCGAGAACTGGCGCACAATCAGTTTAACAAGTCATGCATCCAAGCTGCTGGTAACAATAATAAACAGAAAAAAGAAAAAGAAAATTGAGAAACTGTTGTATGACGCTAGGTTTGGCGTTAGGAAAGGTAAAGGCACCAGCAGGCAGCCTGACGTTACGACTGATAATGGAAGCAAGACTGAAGAGAAATCAAGACACTATCATAGGATTTCTCGCCCTGGAAAAATCTTTCGAGGATGTAAAATGGTGCAAGATGATCGAAATCATGAGAAGAATACGGGTAAGCTATAGGGAACAACGGGAAACATACAGTATGTACAAAACCTAAGTGGGAGTGATAATATTGGAAGACCAGGAACAAAGTGCTCGGATTAAAAACGATGTTAGACATGGCTGCAGTTCTTTCGTCCCTGGTGTTCATACTGTACATCACCAAGAAGCGGTGACGGAAATAAAAGACAGGTTCAAGAGAGAATTTAAAATTCACGGTGAAAGTATATCAATAACATTCGCTAATGATATTGCTATCCTCAGTGAATGTATAGAAGATTTACAGAATACGTTGAATGCAATGATCAGTCTAATGGGAATAGAACATGGATGAAGAGGAAATCGGAAAAAGACAAAATAAGGAGAAGCAGCAGAAATGAAATAAAATTGGTGGTCGCAAAGTAGACGAAGTTAAAAAATTCTGCTTCCTTGAAAACGAAACAACTCATGATAGACGAAGCAAGGATGACACAAAAATCGAGCTAGCACAGGTAAAGAGGGAGTTCCTGGATAAAAGAATTCCATTAGTGTTAAATAAAGGCCTTAATTTGAAGGAGAAATGTGTGTTTGGAGCACAACATTCACGGTAGTGAACCTTGGACTGTGCGAAAACCGGAGCAGATGGGAATGGAAACGTTTGAGATGTGGTGCTATAGAAGTTGGCAGCATCAGCATTGCTTGAAAACAATAGCAATTGATATTTAAGTAAGGCATAATGATGTTTGTACTTAGGCTTCTAAATCTTTTTAAACACAACAGTTTTGTATTACTGTGCATTTGATAACCTTCTTTTTTTTATTAAAGCGTGGACTGCAGATTCTTGTTTTTCGAAAAAACCAAAAATAATTATTTAATTAATTAATTAATTAAATTAACATAAGGGGGGGCATGAGGTATCGTGGAGTTGCAAACGGGGCCAACAGGTAAAAAGGTTGGAAACCACTGACGTACGAGGTATGGTCTTGTGATATCGGACACTCAATACTTGCCTCATCCTAACAAAACAAAGCTTTCCAGGAACTCATGTTACAAACGTTCCGATTTTCACACCTTAAGACTATAACGGTAAAAATCATTCCTTTTTAAATGAAGGAAATCGGACACAAATTTGCAAATAAATATGCACAGTTCTAGAAAAATTCTTGTGGATTTTAGATCTATCTAGAACTAAATGTTGGCAGTTGCTATAATATCACTTGAAGAAACTTTCACATACCAGTTCACTAACACAGGTGTTCACCACGTGCTAGCGATTAACAGAGATGCGGATCAAACTGGAAACATTTATAATTAATGTGACATTGGGGGCGGGAGCTTTAATGTCTTGTTTTACTGATAAGGAGACACACAATCTGATTTTAGTTATTTTTTATGTTTTGTGGTTCAAAACTCAGGTATCAATCAACCAAATCACTTCGAGGAAACTCTCAAAAATTCTTAAGAAATTCTACTTTGGAGTTTTCCCTGCGTATTAATACCCTTAAAATTTGGTGGGGTTTTCGAAAGCCAGCGTATCTCTGTGGCAGAATGCTCACCTACCATGGGAGGGTTTTGGCTCAGTTCTTGGCTGCTGCAAATTTTTAAACAAATGTTCTACAGTCATTTCTATGAAGGATAAAATGCACACAAAGGAAATAAATAGTTGGTTTCGCTCGAGACCATTAATCTCTGGATCGCGAGTAAGAGTCTCTTTTTTTGATAATCATCTTTCTTTTTTTTTTTTTTTTTTTTTTTTTTTTTTTGCTTTTCAGTTCGAAAATTTACATGGTATAGATATAAAGTCCATCAAATACATGCTGATTATCAGACAAATAAGTGTTACTTTTGTAAAAAATTCACATCCTCTTGTTTCTATCATATACTGCACCCAAAAATCAAATTTTCATTGCGAATATAAATTCAAAATTACCAATATTTTATAAAAGATTGGTAATAAACATTATTTTAACTAAAAAACAATACAAATTAAAGTTTTTTCCATCTTTAGGTATTATTCGCTTCATGCAAATGCTCGTAGAACGTGCAGCTTTGTTTAAAAAATTTTCATGTCCAGGAGTGAAACTCAGCTGCTGACTTACTGAGTATTCTATCACAGAGGCACGCAACCCATCAGATAAATGAATTTGCTTTAGCATATCAGAGAAGTTTGGTATACTTTAACGTCTTTTACTTAGAGCTGCACCGAACAGTATCTGAGTTCTGAATTTCACCCACCATAAACATTTTTTTTAAAAAATCCGTTTTCCGTCTGGTCTCCTTGTGAGGTGATGTCTATTAGAGTTCCAAGTACAAACAAGCCCATTGTAAAATCGCCTATTCATGGGGCAGCACACTGAATAGTACAACGGACTGCATCGTGCAAATAGTTGGTAGACTTGTTATGGGGCAGACTCCGACGTCTGTGTGACGAGTAGCGAACACAAGTACACGGTGCTGCCGGGCACCCGCTGCATAGTTGGCGAAGTTAACGCAGCTGAAGAGCTGGGGCTGCGAGCTGTGGTTCCAACTTGGCTGCTAGGAGCGCCTGGCGCAAGAACTTCGTTCAGTAACCTTTGTGGGATCACAGCAAGTTGGTAATTCTGATTCCGCGCTGGGAACGGGGCGTTGTTCATGAAGTATGTTTACTGTTCGAACAGGAGAAGCGCCGAACGAGGGAAGTACCTCTCAACTTGCGCTACCAATACTGAATAAAAGGAGACGTGGCGGGCACGTAAATAGGTAGGCCCACCTTTTCAAATGACTGTCAACTCCTCCTCTTCATGTCACAGCAGCACTCACACTCTAAGTCCTCAATTATTTGTTGGACGTCCAGTCTCTGTTATCCTCTACAACTTTAAACTCACTCAAACTTCATCCAGTACCGTGCAACTTATTCCCTGATGTCTTAACACATAGCCCATCATCCTGTCCCATCTCCTTATCTATATTCTCTATATGTTCCTTTCTTCGCCGGTTCTTCGGAGAAACTCCGGTTTGTTTATCTTCTCAGCGTATCTAATTTTCAACTTCGTTCTTTAGTGCTTAGATTTTCTTCCTCTCTCGTTGTCCCACGATCCATGTCTCGCTACCATAAAATTCTGTGTTCCAAACGCACATTCTCAGCCATTTCTGCTTCAGATTAAGACCGATGTTTGATACTAGCAAACTTCTTATGGGCAGGAATGCCCCCTTTTCCTGTGATAATCTGCGTTTTATGTGCTCTTTGCTTCGTCCATCTTGTGTTATTTTGCTTAAAAGCTGGAAGAATTCCTTCACTTAGCCCACCTCGTGGTCCCCAATTTTGATATTAAATTAATCCTTAAAGTTTACGACCGTTTATGGCTTTCTTGCGTCATACCCAAACTCCACTGGCGTGCGCTCCCAATCAATTGCATCAGTGTAATTGCACCTTTGCATCTGTACCTAGTTCAGTATCCTGTCAACATATGTTTCCCTTGCCAATCATTCCATCCTCAAGTCCTTCCAATGGCCTCTACGATCCTCATCAATCATTTCACCTCCTCGTGCAGGAAAATCACTTGAGCTCTCAGCCTTCGAAACCTTCATGTCAGAGTACACAATAGGTCAATACATCTAACTAAAATAGAAAACTGTCTTGTCCCAACTTTCGATCAAAAGAAGACTTTGATATCCCCCTATTAACCATTCATAAGAAAGTTTGCAATAGAGTAAAATAATTAACTGCCCGAACATCGCAACTAAATCCCTCAACTACAAGATATCATTCGTGCTATCTTCACTTATGCTGACATTGAGCACTACGGCCTCTGCCTCGCTTTCCATGTCCGTTTGGATCTAACTAAGCATATCCTGTCCACACGATGAAGTTCTCATACATCCTAAAAAAAAAACTTGGAATACTTTCTTCACTCCTATGTTACCCAGAAAAATCGAATCCTGACACCGCACTGTGTTCCCCGTCCTTGACATCCCTGCCATGCTGCCGCGCACACAGAAGCCTTCTGCATGATACAGTAGCTCCAACTGCCTTCCCCTTCAAGACCATGAAAACAATATTGAGATCCACTCACCTATAACCTATCCCTATCCCTTCTCCATTTTCCAAATAAAGCCGAAATCAACTCTTTCCCTGCATAACTGCAATCCAACCTGCGTCTTAACATCTACAGACCGTCTCTTACACCTTTCCAATACTCATTCCTCATTCTCCGTCACATCACTTCCTCTCGTTAGCGGAAGCCCGCAGTACCATCATCTTCACAGATTTAAAGATCGAACACATTACCGTATGTATAATTAAGATAGTTATTTGTCTTAACATAAAAGTATGTAACTCTTTTTATCAAAGGTTGAAAAGAGACGATGCGACGACTGCCAGCCCTCCGTAAAATTAAAATATTGCCAGGTGCGAGTAGGATTCGCGCTCTGAGACTTCCGGACAAACTCAATTCCGTATATAAACAGTTCATTCACCCCGGAAATCGACAATCTCGAAACTAAAATTTTTTTATTTATTTTAGACGCAATCGCATTCTTATGAAAATAGTTCTCACACTGAACACCTTAAGATTTCCTACGCTTGAGAAAAATCGTACAAACTTTTACTCTTATTTCGAGCATTCATGCTTGTACCTTACATCATTCAATCTTACACCTACATACTCTCCACTCATGTCACTTTAATAATCTCCATCAACTCGAACATTAAAACCCGCTCAGAGAGCTGACCAGCCTTTCAGAATTCACAGAATACTCATTTTCCTCTCCATGTCATGGCTTTTCTTCCCCCACTGGCCTACCATACTTTAGAACAGCTTACTTCTATGGCTCTCTGCCCTATCACTTCACTCACACTTCCTTTCCAAAACACATCCGAAACACGTACTGCTCACTTCGTTTTTAAAATCAACAAATTGCACTTTTCATCCATCCTTACTTCCTGACAGTCACAAACTGTGCAGTGACAATGCTTAAAATCAGTGAAAGCAATCAGAGTTTACCTACATAAAAAAGGTCGACTTGTCATCTTTAAAGAAAAACATTCGTCACAATTTTAATGCACAAAACATACGCATTTTAATATAGTTCTAAAGTTTATGAACTACGTTTACGCACTGATGAGAGAAAACGTTATGGCTACTGCCCAACATGAGACTGACAGCGTTGCGGCCACGCCATGTGGTAAGAGAAGTACACTCTAAGACAAAAAACAAGGCTCACCACGAAGAAATTATTAGAAGAGGTGGAAATCGGTAGATGTATGTAAATCACGTAGGTCCACCTCCTGGCCTTATACAAGCAGCTATTCGGCTTAGCATTGATTACGGAGTTGTTGGGTGTTCTCTGAAGAATATCGTACCTAATTCTGTCAAATTGGCGCGTTAGATCGTCAAAATCCCGAACTGATTGGTGGTCCCTGCCGGTAATATTCAAAACGTTCTCAATTGGGGAGAGGTCCGGCGACCTTGCTAGTCAATGTAGGGTTTGGCAAACACGACGACAAGCAGTAAAACCACTTGCCGTGTACCGGCGGGCATTATCTTGCTCAAATATAAGCCCAGGATGAATTGCCTAGAAGGGGAATAAAACGGGGCGTAGAATATCATAGACGTATCTCTGTGCTATAAAAATGCGGCTGATGACAACCAAAAGAGTCCTGCTGCGAAAAGAAATGGCACCTCAGACCATCACTCGGGTTGTCGGGACGCATTGCGGGCGACAGGCAGGTTAATATCCCATCGCTGCCAGTGGCGTTTCCAGACACGTCTTCGGTATGGAATCTCATGGACTGGAGTAGAACTGCCTTTAGTGACGAGTCCCTCTTCGAACTGAGTCCGGATGACTGGAGAAGAAGCGTCTGTAGACGGCCTGAAGAGCAGTGGGATACCAATCTGACTGTCGCCCGTCATACTGGTTGACAATCAGGCCTGATGGTCCGACAGGTCAACCTGGGCTTACATTTCGGGAAGATCATGTCCGCCCGCACATGACGATTGTTTCTAATGTTTGTCTTGGTGCTTGTTGGATCTCTCTACCCAACTCAGAAAGTTTGGAGCTTTATGCGCAGGGCCTTCCAACCAACTCGAGGTTTTGACTATCTAACGCACCAATTTGCTTGATATCCCTCAGGAGGACACCCAACATCTGTTGTCTTGCATACATCACCCGAATTTCTGAAATTGTACTCGTTTGTTTGTCCCAACATAAACATTAAAACCACTTATTTCCGTCGCTTTCAGATAATTCCTTCGAGGTGCGTCATTCTTTTTTTTTATTTAGAATATACATACATCAAAAAATGTTATGCATCACCCCGGTTCGTAGAACTCCTGAAGACTGACGTTGACTGTAGATATTGTATCACAGACACAGTCCCTTTGACTATTCAGAGATGTCACTAAACCCGCCCAAAGATGTAAACAACTATGCATGAGCAGCGCCTATTAGACTGAGGTGATCCAACAGCCGATCAGTTCCAGTCATTCCACCAGGATGGAGGTTCACGGCTCGTGTTGTCTTAGTTCAACCATGCCTAGACGGTCAATACCGCTGTTTGATTGCGTCCGCATTGTTACTTTGTGCCAGGAAGGGTTCTCAACAAGGGAAGTGTCCAGGCGTCTCGAAGTGAACCAAAGCGATGTTTTTCGGACTTGGAAGATATACAGAGAGACAGGAACTGTCGATAACATGCCTCGCTCAGGCCGCCCAAGGGCTACTACAGCAGTGGATGACCGCTACCTACGGATTATGGTTCGGAGGAATCCTGACAGCAACGCCACCATGTTGAATAATGCTTTTCGTGCAGCCAAAGGATGTCGTATTACGACTCAAACTGCGTGCAATAGGCTGCATGATGCACAACTTCACTTCCGACTCCATGGCGAGGTCCATCTTTGCAACCATGACACCATGCAGCGCGGTACAGATCGGCCCAACAACATGCCGAATGGACCGCACAGGATTGGCATCGCGTTCTCATCGATGAGCGTCGCATATGCCTTCAACTAGACAACCGTCGGAGACGGTCAGGCTGAGCGCCTTAGACACACTGCCCAGCGAGTGCAGCAAGGTGTTTTGGGGCGGCATTATGTGGAGCCGACGGTGGTTATGGAAGGCGCCGTAACTGCTGTGCGATACGTGAATGCCATCCTCCGACCGATAGTGCAACCATATCGCCATCATATTGGCGTGGCATTCGTCTTCATGGACGACAAATCACTCCGTCACCGTGTACATCTTGTGGATGACTTCTTTCAGGATAACGACATCGCTCGACTAGAGAAGCCCATCATGCTCTTCAGGCATGAACCCTGTCGAACATGTCTGGGATAGATTGAAAAAGGGCTGTTTATGGACGACGTGACACACCAACCACTCAAAGCCGAATCGCCGTTGAGGAGTGGGACAAACTGGATCAACAGTCCCTTGATGTACTTGTGGATAGTATGCCACGACGAAAACAGGCATGCATCAATCCTAGAGGACGTGCTACTGGGTATTAGAGGTAGCGGTGTGTACAGCAATCTGGACCTCCACCTCTGAAGGTCTCGTTGTATGGCGGTACAACATGCAATGTGTGGTTTTCATGAGTAGTAAAAAGGGCGGAAATTATGTTTACGTTGATCTCTATTCCAATTTTCTGTACAGATTCCGGAACTCTCGGAACGAATGTGATACAAAACATATTTTGATGTATGTATATAAGTGGAACAGAGAAGAATGGAGAATTATTCTAGCAACGTTATGGGTCATAAATGAGGAAATCCATTTACACAGCCGACATTGACAAAGGGCGGACAGACGCTTAGGGCCTGGCTTTTGAAAGCTAGCATATTGTAAATAGGAAGCTGGTCCGCGGTTCGTATACTACTCTCGTCAATTTGTGTGGGTAGTGGTTAAAGGACGGTGAAATACGGGTAGGAGAAAAGGAGTCGGACATCTTTCTGTAAGGCAGATCAAGTGTGACGACAGATAAAAACGCTGGTTCAGACATAATGGTTTAGGAGCACACTGTACGGTGCACATTTTTGAACATGGGATTCCGCAGTAGAAAACGCCAACGTGTCAATTGCAATGATCACCGAATCATAGACAGTGAACTGTGGATAAATGGAAACGTGCCGCCTGGTTGGATGAACCACGATTCATGTTGCAGCAGAACGTTCAATTGGGCATCCACGGCACCCGTGGTAGCAGTCGAAGACACAACACCAGCTATGTACAACAAACACCCAGTCCCCGGGCAGAGAAAATCCCCAACACGGCCGGGAATCGAACCCAGGACTCTGTGATCCAGAGGTAGCAACGCTAGCCGCTAGACCACGAGCTTCAGACTTCAACCCTTCATGCTTGATGTCTTCTGCGACAGAGATGGCATCTTACGACAGAATAACTTGTGACGTTATCTAACAATTACTGCAACTGTTGTTGCTCTTCTAAACAGCATCCCAAACGAGCAAACCAGTTGCGTCTCGTACTTTAGGTACTTGGGCTACGAACAGCTCTGTTTAAAAAGAATAGTTCGATGTCATAGGGTTGAGCCGCACACGTCAGCTTTCATTCCCCACAGCTAATTCGCTGCAAATAAAGACTTGTAACTGTGGTCCTGCAGTCAAGTAGTCTATGTATTGAATAGAACTAAGAGTTAATAAAATACACAGAAATATAAAATAAAAGATAAAAGAATTATTTAATAACAAGAGTTCTACTCTAACGCCTGTAATTGATGTTCATAACAGAGAATTACGTTGAATAATGTTCATTCAAGAAAGGACATCTTAAATATATGGAAGCGTTCCTACGATATTCAGTTAAAATACATACAGGAAATACCCTTGTCAAATCAGTAAAGATATGATGAGAGCGTTACGAGAATGGTAGAAAAATACCCAAACTGTATAGTTGTCGAAGATATGTGAAAAACATTCATCAGCTCAAAACAGTACAGAGTTCAACATGATGATTTACAAATTATCACACACGATTCTCAGGATAGTAACTCATACTCCGTCTATCCTCAGTCATACTCTGGAGCACACTCAGACCTCTGGAAATATAGTGACCCTTCAGAAGTTAAGGTATGGTAGCGGCTGTTTACTTCACAGAGTCAAACAGCTATAGGATCAAATCACGTAGGTTTGCCTTCTTCGAGAACTCGACATAAAGTGCCCAAAATTACTCCCTGGGCCTTTCAATCGAAAAGTAGCGGACTCGACTCCTATACTGTACCGCTGCTGTCTGCTTTTCCATTGGCTTAAGGCCATCCCCACCTAACGTGCATCGTTCTTACGTGCTAAGGACATTATTTCAGTCATCTTGATCATGTTACCACATTAAACCAATACATTACAACAATATTCAAATAAAGTAATGTTGTAAACATCCGGCCACATGTACAATGGATAAGTTCAAATGATCAAATGTGTGTGAATTCCTAAGGGACCAAACTTCTGAGGTCATCGGTCCCTAGACTTACACACTATTTAAACTAACTCACACTATGGACAACGCAGACACCCATACCCGAGGGAGGACTCGAACCCCCGGCGGGAGGGGCCACACAGTCCGTGACATGACGCCTCTAACCGCGCGGCCACTCCGCGCAGCTCAATGAATATAAATTAAGGTTTGTCAATATGTAAATAACCTAAGATTCTTGCACAAGTGTACTTATGACAAATAACAAAAGAATATGTCTTACTAACAGAAATGTCTTTTCAGTTGTGGTTACCACTAACACATGCGACTAACCACTTTTAAATTAGGGTAGTTTTTTAATAGCTCTTATAATCAACATTTGAAGAAAGTTATTGGAAAAATAGTAAACTGTACATTAAACGAATACATAAGTATGACAAAATATGAGCTACTGATGCTGTGTTCATTTGCTGTGTAAATGTAGAGAATGCGATGTTGTGACAAAAATTTGCATAAAAAAGGTATCAAAGACACAGTTAATCAAGAAATAAAATAGACACAGATATGTATCTTTCAAAAATGATACCTATATGAAATGCTATCATCTGAGATATTGTTTGTTGAAGTCACATGAAGTGATTAAATATTATTAATTCCGAGGTTCATTTTGTAAATGTTTATTCACTGTGAAATATTAATTCCTGTAGTTTTAAGGATATTGAAATACGGTTGTGCCAATGGAGGAGCAGCATTTTTTTGCTATCGTAGATGCATTCAGATTTGCATTCATATTTGGCTGTGAGCTACTGTCAAATCTCAAAGAGCTGTAGTTTAGCCATCTTTAAGATTGTCTGACCCTCTGACATTTCTCGGAGCATCTCCTTTACAAAGGCCATGCGAGTAAGAGCGTCCAAATTCCCAGCTTTGGCGTTTTCCACGATTCCCTTGTTTACGCATCTGCGCACGCCTAGGGTGGTCACACGGGATGATCATGCGACATCCTTGTCCTGCTGACACGTACCCAGCCAAGCAAACACAGTCAGCTCTCCTTAATACCTAGGTGGATGAATAACTCACCTACATACTCGTAACGTTGCAAATGATATAACGTCATAAGAAGAGAATCGTGCTGTAGTGGATTGAGGGGTGCAATAGTGAACTCATGTCGGTGTCTTGACCACCAGGTTCGCCTGGTATGAACCCAATGAAACACATCCGGGAAGCTATCAGGCACAATTTCCGTATCTATAAATCATTTGCCCTTAACTTCCGGTATCTATGTCTAGTACACGTAAACTCTTGTGTCACATACCTACGAAAACCTACCAAGAACATTTCGACTCCATGTCACGCGCCAGCCAAGGAAATTTTGAATCCCTGTCATGCAAATTCGTCCCTGTATTGCGCTCCAAAGGTAAACTAACGTGTTATTAAGAAGGCTGTCGTAATCCTTTGGCTTTTAGGTGTATCTTATGGTACCTTTATTATAATTTTGGATCTGTAGTCCAAGTACTACACCTTGGAAGTATTTGTTTAAGCAGATGATAGTGCTAATATAAAATCTAAATATGGAAATTTTACAAAGCATTTATTTCCTAATGCATTCTATATTCAATAGTCAGTAACATGTCAAGGTATCTTTACCTTCATTGAACCTTCAATGTCATCACGTGCACGTTATATGATCATGAAGGTCATGCAGATCCCCATATCACGCAACATGGTTTCATTAACGATCTTCAATGCATGACATCACTCTTATCAGTGAAATTATTATCCTCAGCAATGGCATAATCAAGCCACTTTTTTGCATCACTGATGTTTTCTTAAAGATATTTTAGATATCGCATCAACCTTGGGAAATGAAACTCTCTGGTAGATTAAAAGTGTGTGCTGCACCGAGACTCGAACCTGGGACCTCTGCCTATCGCAAGCAAGTACTCTGCTTACTGAGCTCTCGTAGCATCACTCGCAAGCCACATTCAAAGTTTTACTTCCGCTAATGTATCTACTACCACCCAAACTTCACAGAAGCTTTCCTGCATGAATTGTGGGGCTATCATTCCTTCCTTCCACAACCGACTGTACGACGCAGAGGTGGTCGCGATATATTCTCAATGAGGCAGCCCAAGAGCTGGGCTCGTATGTCAATGACGAATGCGATTTGGCGACGTTCGTTCCCCTCTGAGTCTCCACACACGGATACCTCCATCGAGATGTTGTAAAGCAAGAACTGAGGCTCGTCTGAAAAACATTGTGATGCCACTCATGTGTCTGATGTAGCCTTTATCAGACCCACAATTGCTGGAACATCTCTCTCTGCTGCCATTTCAACGGAGGCGGCAAAAACAATCACCGCGCTGACTGTCCATAGTGCTCCAGACATCGCTATGTTGTCCGTTTTCCTATCTTCCACTAAAAAAGCCAATTTCCTATCTGAAGATAGGCTAAGCGATCTTTCCTGGCCGAGCGAAAAATAAGAGTATCCTCTTAGGTGCTAGACGCGTGGAGTCGTTGATGACGTTGAACCCATAGCTTCCATTTCCATCATCAGATCCCGTTCAACGCTGTTCTGAGTATCAGGGATACGACAGTTTGTTGGTAGGTTTGTGGAGGTAATTAGCGTAAATAACGGGCAGCTGATTTACGTACGAGGTGTGGAACCCGGTAGCGATCCAGATGAGTTGCACATCAGGCGAATTTGGTTGCCGAGGCACCGACGTTAGTTAGCTATAACGCTCCTCAAACCACTATAGAACGGTTCGGGCTCCCTAACACGGACAATTGTACTACTGAAAGACACCTAGCATGAATGAATGCAGGTGGTTCGCAGCTGTCAGCATGTCTTCGATTACTACCAAAGGTCCCATGCAAGCACAGAGAATGTCTCCCATAGCATAATACCGCTCCCACCAGCCTGCGTCTGTGGCGCGCTGCACAATTCGAGCCACCGTTGAATGACGGCGGTTGTAGAGACGATCATTGACCTGTTTTAGCAAAAATGTGATTCACGCAAAGAGTCGACACGTTTCCATTGATCCATGGTCTAACCCCAATGACTCCATGCTCACTGCAACCTTAATTAAGAATGTCGTTAGGTCACCATGTGAACACGTATGGGTGATCTCCTGCAGAGCTCCATGTTCAACAATGTACGATGAACGGTGCGCTCCGAAACACTTGTGCGTGTACCGGCAGTGTACTCTTTCGGCAGAGATGCTACAGATCACCATTTGTCCTAATTTACAGAGCAGGCAAGCTCCGAATCCCAGTTCATTGAAGAGTCGTGGGCGTCCTACCATTTAGCGACTAGTGGTAGTATCACTGTGATACTACTTTCAGTAGATGCTCATGACATAAGCACATTAACACTCGACCAGCTTCGCCGTTTTGGAGTTACTCGTTCACAGGCTCTGAGCAATAATAATCTGTCATTTTTAAAAGTCGCTTATCTCTATGGATTTTCCCATTTTGCGGCCCAACTCCGCTGCGGTAATCCCCCGTCCGCGTCCAATCCCATTAAATACTTCTGTTACCGCGTCACGTGCCCGAAACGCCACCCGACGTTATCGGGGTCGGCAGTGGTCATAAAATTTTAGCTCATCAGTGTGAATACGATTCCTGTGTGAAAAATCGTCTCCACAATTTTCCATTACACTAGCAATACTTCGTGCCGTTGCAGCAACTTATGACAATTTGGTGTTTCCTGCATGCTGCCCTCGTGCTCTGCAATTTTAATGAGTTGCGTATTTTCTCTTAGATGAATAATTTTCACGTGGTAGCTCAATTTCTTAACTGACACAAACATAGTTCAGCACGTGCCGACATGTGCATTAACTTCAAGTACAGTGTTAGGTTGCATATTACGAGTCTTTTGACATATGTCTCTAGATGTTACTGTACGTTGCGGTTATCAGATCCCCACGGCTCGAGTTTTTGCAGAGAGGTGCATTTTAGGTGGTTCCCTTTCTGGCTCCGTTGAGTTCCGGTGCTGGTCCGTGCTGTTAATGAGAGCATCCTTCTCCCTGCTCGAGACCGCGGGAAAACGCAGATTTCGTAGAACGCCTCGCCACGTGCCTGCTGCAGCGCCACTCGTGTAATTACAGTTTCCGCTGCTGCCGGGTCTTCGTTATCTGCTGACTGTGATCTCTCATTAGTGAGGGACTTTGATAACTGCGGCAGCGTGCGATAGGCTGCCAGCGGTGATGAACTCTACATGCAGCCGTACAGACGGAAACAGTCTTTCCGCTCGTATAATTGTAACAGTAGTGAGTTTACCCCAGTCCGTGAAATCCGGACATTTTCAGTCTTGGTAGCCACTCACAAAATGTAACAGTGGAACCGCATATCAGGGCCGTTTTCAATCTACCGTGTGAAAAGCAAAGAACCAGACGTAGTCAACTAAATGCTCTACGGTACAGGAGTAATTTACAGAGTAATAGAACCCAGTACGTTGTCCTCGACGGTGAGTGTTCATCGGAGGTGAGGGTATCATCTGGAGTGCCCCACGGAAGTGTGGTAGGTCCGCTGTTGTTTTCTATCTACATAAATGATCTTTTGAATAGGGTGGATAGCAATGTGCGGCTGTTTGCTGATGATGCTGTGGTGTACGGGAGTGACTGTAGGATGATACAAGATGACTTGGACAGGATTTGTGATTGGTGTAAAGAATGACAGCTAACTCTAAGTATAGATAAATGTAAATTAATGTAGATGAATAGGAAAAAGAATCATGTAATGTTTGAATACTCCATTAGTAGTGTAGCGCTTGACACAGTCATGTCGATTAAATATTTGGGCGTAACATTGCAGAGCGATATGAAGTGGGACAAGCATGTAATGGCACTTGTGGGGAAGGCGGATAGTCGTCTTCGGTACATTGGTAGAATTTTGGGAAGATGTGGTTCATCTGTAAAGGAGACCGCTTGTAAAACACTAATACGACCTATTCTTGAGTACTGCTCGAGCGTTTGGAATCCCTATCAGGTCGGATTGAGGGAGGACATAGAAGCAGTTCAGAGGCGGGCTGCTAGATCTGATCATCACGTGAGTGTTACGGAAATGCTTCAGGATCTCGGGTGGGAGTCTCTGGAGGAAAGGAGGCGTTCTTTTCGTGAATCGCTACTGAGAAAATTTAGAGAACCAGCATTTGAGGCTGACTGCAGTACAATTTTACTGCCGCCAACTTACATTTCACGGAAAGACCACAAAGATAAGATAAGAGAGATTAGGGCTTGTACAGTGGTATATAGGCAGTCATTTTCCCTCGTTCTGTCTGGGAATGGAACAGGGAGAGAAGACGCTAGTTGTGGTACGAGGTACCCTACGCCACGCACCGTATGGTGGATTGCGGAGTATGTATGTAGATGTAGACTCTTACTTAGCTTGCGTTTATCACGACTGTCTCTCCCCCAGCGCAGACTCGAAATCGACTGTAAAAAGAGACGCCACTGACTCCTGCATACATTAAAGGTAAAAGAGCGGACCCGCAAGATTACAGACCAGTATCTTTAATATAGATTTACTGCACAATTCTTGACCATATTCTCAGTTCCAGCATGATAAATTTCCTGAAGATGGAAAAGCTGCTGCCAACTAGCCAGAACAGTTCTAGAAAGCATCGCTCATCCGAAACTGAGCCTACTCTTTTCTTTCATGATACCCTGCGAACTGTGGACGAAGGGCAAGAGGCAGATTCCATATTCCCAGATTTGCGTCTGACATAGTTCCCCAATGCACGCTGTTTAAGGTACGTGGTTAAGTTGTAGAACCCAGTGTGTTGTCCTAGACGGCGAGTCTTCATCAGAGACAAGGGTATCGTCAGGAGTGCCCAAAGGGTGATAGGACCGCTGTTACTTTCAGTGTACAGAAATGATTTGGAGTACAGTGTAAAATGGAGTCTACGGCTGTTTGCTGATGATGCTGTTGTGTACGCGAAGGAGTCGTCGTTGAGTAACTGTAGGAGGACACAAAATGACGTAGACAAATTTTCTAGTTGAAGTCATGAAGGGCAGCTACCTCTAAATGTAAAAAATGTAACTTGACGCAGATGAGATAGAAAAACAAACCAGCAATGTCCGAACACAGCATTAGTAGGTGCTGCCTGACGCAGTCACGTCCATTAAACACCTAGACGTAAGGCTGCAAAGCAATGTGAAACTGAACGAGCACCTAAGGAGTGTAGCAAGGAATGCGAATGGTCGACTTAGGTTTATTGGAAGAATGTGAGGAATGTGTAGTTCACCTGTAAAGGAGACCAGATAGGACGCTAGTGCGAAACTATTATTGAGTATTGCTCGAGTGTTCGAGATCTGTGCCAGGTCGGATTAAGGGAAGACATCGAAGTAACTCAGAGACGAGCTGCTAGATTTGCTACCGTTAGGTTCGAGCAGCAAGCAAGTATTACGGAAATGCTTCGGGCATTCAAATAGGAATACTTGGAGGGAAGCCGGCTTTCTTATCGAGGGACACTAACGAGAAAATTTGGAGCACCGGCATTTGCAGCTGACTGCTGAACGATTCTAGTGCCGCCAACTCACATTTCGCGTAAGGACCACGAAGATAAGAGAAGTTAGGGTTCGTATGGAGGCATGTAGATAGTCGTTTTCCCCCTCCTCTATTTGCGATTGAAATAGGAAAGGAAATGACTAGTAGTGGTACGGGGTACCCTCCGCCACGCACCGCATGGTGTCTTGTGGATTATGTATGCAGATGCAGGAATAATCTCACAGAAAAATATATTAGTCAGTCCCTTATGATCACACTGGTCACTCGGAGCGGAGTAGATCGTGTATAACTGGTAGAAGAGGCTCAAGCCACCTTCGTTCGCTTTCGTTAGTCGTAACAGTAAAGTGGTTTGTATATACTAGTCCGCTGTACAGAATCAGTGCACTAAGATGGGTCGACTTGAAGACCTGACAGAAACGAGCGAGAGATGCCCACGAGCCCACCACCATGATGTGTGATTTATTGTTTTATAAACATGGACTGTACGACGTTCCTACAAGGAACAACACAGCCTAACAACACTAATCGTGAGAGCCGGAGCGGTACTAGGCGCTTCAGTCCGGAACTGCGCTGCTGCTACAGTGGCAGGTTCGAATCCTGCCTCGGGCATGGATGTGTGTGATGTCCTTAGGTTAGTTAGGTTTAAGTAGTTCTAAGTCTACGGGACTGATGGCCTCAGATGTTAAGTCCCATAGTTCTTAGACCCATTTGAAACATTTGAACTAATCGTGAACATATCCTTACCGTCAGGGACGGTGACGAGTGGTCGCTTTGTCAGTGGCAATGGGTTTCAAACCTGACAGAAATTCCAGAGGGCAGACTGTGAGTGGTGCATGAAGAGCGCAGTCGGTGGAGCAGTCGCCCGCTAGAGACAAAGGTTCGAGTCGCCGTTCAGAACATACTTTTAATCTGCCAGTAAGTTCCGGACAGATGCAACGGACATTTCGATTCTGGTTCCCTACGTAACATCATTTCTCACAGCGGCCATTAATTCTTCATGTCTTAAATGGGCCAAATAGTAAAGAAATTGGATTCTACCTGACCTGAGGTATGAATTTTTTTCAATAATGCAAGATGTTAACGGATCAATGAGACGTTAAAAAAAAGACAATGTTTTGAGGATGTAATTCATGCCGTAGGATGCCCTGTGGTGGGTGATTTCGTACCACGCCTTCAGCCCACTGATTCATGTTTCCGTCAACATGAAAGTAGATGTTTATTTCAAAACTGTTTCCTTCTACGCTTTCAAGATGAGTATGCTGTGGGCGGCAGATGTGGTCATAGATGACAAAAGCCATGTTCACGTTCGTGACGAACACTCAGGCACCCTATTTGACCTTGATTGTTCAATCAACATTCCCGCAGTGTGGTAGCTCCACTGGATCTATCTATCAGCGAGTTTCATGTGATGGACATGGGATATGTAAGCATGGTTATACTACTCATGTAGAGGACCTCATCCCTTTTATGGTTTAGAATCAATTGCCACTTTCCACAATATATTCTGTAAATCATTTTACAATTGGTTTTGATCTTGCTGATCACTTTATTAGTGAGTAAATGACAGCATCGTGTGCAAGAAACCTAACAGGACTGCGCAGACTGGCCCCTTAATCGTTTATGGAGATTAAGAACAGAGGAGCATCTGTAACACTTCCTTAAGGAACCCGTATGTTATTTCTGTATCACAAAACGACTTCCCATTAGTACAATATGTGATCTTTCTGACAGAAAATCAGGAATCCAACTCTGCAGGTGAGACGATTAAGCCTTCTGGAAATCTACAACCAAGGAATGAACTTGAGATTGCGTGTCGATAGCACTTATTACGAGTGTGCTGCGCATCATCGTTTTGCTGTGAATGACCTGTGAGTTGAAGATCTCACAGAGAAACCGAAGCACCGGAGCTGTGGATGGAAGCTCAGTGCCTATAACAAAAAACAAAATGCGATAGATGCCTTTTCCTGGAAAGTCAGGGGAAATTGTTTTCGGGGATGCAAGAAAAATGATACAACCTACTGGCTACGTTGCAAGGCTAGGTGCACTATCTGCCCAGTGCAAAAAAGAAAAAGTAACCATATTTAGCTCCTATCACACTCATGTGATCTCATATCTAGAATACTCGTATTCAGCGGCTGAAAGGCGTTTCGCGTCCACTCAGACTCGAAATTCAAGAGACGGAATGCACTCGCCGGAAATGACTAACGAGTTACTAACCACCTTCAACACGGAGCACGTCCGAATCTCACCACTGACTGCTAGTATCAGCCGCACGCAATTGACGTCAACAAGTGTATGGGCCTGAAGATGACGTTGTTACAACTTTGAAACTAGTTGCCAAAATAAAATCGACACCTTAAATCCTGCTGGAGGAATTTCTTCATTTTTAATATACTTTCCTTCATTTCAACTATGGATGTACAAAGGAAATCACTAAAGTTCTGTTACATACAAAGGAACTGCGTCAGCATACGTGGGAGTTCAATAAGTAATTCAACACATTTTCTTTCTGAATGCAGATTTGCAGATTGTTTTTTTTTTTCAGGATTCAAATAAACCATATTATTTCTCGCTATTTTGTCTTCACAGCCCTATTTTTCAACATAGTCTCCGTTCAATGCGACGGCCTTACGCCACCTTAGTGGGAGGGCCCTCATGCCCGCATGGTACCACTCAACTGGTCGATGTCGGAGCCATGATGTTGCTGCATCAGTAATCTCCCCACCATCCAGCTAATGCTTCCCGCGCAGTGTATCCTACGTTGGGCCATAGAAGTCGGAAGGTGCGAGATCCGGGTTGTAGGGTGGATGGGGAGGAACAGTCCACTGAAATTCTGTGAGTTCCTTTGGATGCGTGGACTTGTGTGAGGCCTTGACTTGTTACAGAGAAGGAAAAGTTCCTTGGAAATTTTGTGGCGATGAACACACTGAAGTGTATGCAGTTTCCTGTGTGTAGCACAGTACACTTAAGTGCTGATCTTTGCAGTTTTGTGTTAGCAGAAGAGCCAACACCGTGTTACGAGTGGAGGCCGATATGCACGCGTTTTAGCTCACGCAGGCTGGCGTGAGGACTGGGCTGGGCTGTTTTGAGGGAAGAGACCAAACTACGAGGTCATCGGTCTCATCGGTTTAGGGAAGGACGGGGAAGGAAGTCGGCCGTGCCCTTTCAAAGGAACCATCTCGGCATTTGCCTGGAGCGATTTAGGGAAATCACGGAAAACCTAAATCAGGATGGCCGGACGCGGGGTTGAACCGTCGTCCTCCCGAATGCGAGTCCAGTGTGCTAACCACTGCGCCACCTCGCTCGGTGGCGTGAGGAGGGAAGAATTATACTGACGTGAGGTCTGGAACATGACAAGGAATGAGAATTCAGAAAGCGGACGTAATTAGTTTGATACTTAACTTTAATCCATTAATGATGAACGTCGCTCTTGACGGTACATGATTCACAATATTATTAGTTCAGAATTCATTCTTGAATATAGTAAGTATAGTAACTGAATATGGCGCCTTGCTAGATCGTAGCAAATGACGTAGCTGAAGGCTATGCTAAACTGTCATCTCTGCAAATGAGAGCGCATGTAGACAGTGAACCACTGCTAGCAAAGTCGGTTGTACAACTGGGGCGAGTGCTAGGGAGTCCCTCTAGCCTAGACCTGCCGTGTGGCGGCGCTCAGTCTGCAATCACTGATAGTGGCGACACGCGGGTCCGACGTATATTAACGGACCGCCGCCAATTTAAAGGCTACCACGTAGCAAGTGTGGTGTCTGACAGTGACACCACATGCAGTATGAGACAGGACATAAACAAAATAAGCTCATCAGAGTGCCAGAAGACCGCCGCCATGACTTTACAGACCCAGGGTGCGGCTTTGAACTTTTTCATCGGAGGGAGGTGGTATGGCGCCAAATGTATTGCCGTTTTGTTTCCATTTGAAAGCGTTGTACTCGTCTTTGATCGCCTGTGACTATGTTCGACAAAAGAGTGTCATGATCAGCCTCTTAGCGCACAGTCGATTTCCTACAGATGGTCCTTCTCTGCTCTCTATGGTCTTCTATTAGATGGAGAGGAATCCAGCTGGCAGACATCTTTGAGTGCGCGAATTGGTGGACGAGTGTTCACAGAGACGTCCAGTTGTGCAGGGCGGTGTTTGATTGTGACCCGTCGATCACCTCAAATGAGAGTGTCAGCAAGTTCCGACACTGCAAGGGTCACATCTGTGTGCGACCAGCCAGCACGAGGGAGATCGGACAGGATTGCGCGACATTCTTGGGATGGTGACAGGCGCCTCACAAACAACTCACCGTGCTGTGGTTAACTGCGTGGTCTCCGTATACATTCTGGCAACACCTACAAATATCTGCGATGCTCTAGTCACCCGCTGAAAGCAACTCAGTGACAACTCTCTGCTTGGACGCATCTCCTTCACAGACTCCATTTTGAAGGCTACCTATAGCGCCACAACTTATGAGAACTTCACGAAGCTATGTGGGCTGAAATGAAAATATTCCACGATCACCCACAACAAATTCCGAATTTATTCAATTACTGACCGAGAAAGAAGTATGTCGCATTACTTATTCGACGGCCCTCGTATATTTGACCTCAAGACATTGTCTTTTAGCGTCAGGCACAAAAATGATCTGGACAAACAAAAGAGACATTGGCGATATTTCCATTAAAAAAGCGAGAGTGTGGCAGTGCCATCCCAAAAATACCCTGCGAGTTTTGCTTCATGCGATCCAGTGAATTGGCTGCTACACAGAAAGAGTAAAACTCTTGCAGAATTATTTATAGTAAAAGTAAAAAAATGTTATTTTTGTTATCATTCTCGAGACATGTAAGAGACATTGGAATGAGTATCAGCAGTATATGAGTTGAGGTACATTGCGCCGGTTTTTGTTTCAAGGAGTTTGCGCAGTGTCGGCGGGATTCTACGCCATACGAGCTCCTTTTAGAATGAACAGCGAGACTGCGGATGCAGCATACCGGGAGCGAGGAGTAGAAATTTTAACGAGGTCCCAGCGCCAGCAGAAACCACAAAAAGATCCCTCTTCTCAGCTACACGTCTTCTTTCTGACCTTCCGCAAGAACGAGAATTGATTCCCATGAATGTATGAGATGCTTCTCTCGTTCAGTTTGTTCAGGTACTACTAAATTAATGGGAACAGCTACTGGGATACTATAAGGCCAGTGAGCAGAGATGTGAATGTCATTTCTGTTGGCATATCCACGTGCACTGCAGTTCTGTATAAAGCTTGCTTTCGTGGTAACAGCGATATTGAAAGATATTGCAGTCGGCCCATGGCGTAACATGACGTGAAATGGAAACTCCTTTAGTATCTTCCCGGCTCCTAAGGTTAATCTGATAACACGGCCGTTGAGTAACACAGCTGACAATGTTTATTTGCTAGCGTAGGCCACAGAGAGCTGAGATATCACAGGCTCACGCACACGCATACATACACGCACACGCACATGCATACGCTCAGGCACACGCACACCTGTTGAAAATTCTTTTGTGTAACTGTCATCATCGAGGGAGAGAAAAACGAATTTCATATACATGTTACAAAAAATAATTTGAGTTGAGGAAAAGAATTATTTTGTTTATATTAGCTGTCGACCAGAGGTTAACAAATCTCTTGTTAACGAGATGATATTTCCTGCATGAACGAGGAATGTATCAAAGGCGACCGATAACTGCCCTCTACATGGGAATGGATGTATGTTCCCGTTGTTCTCGAATAAGAATAAATGACCATTAGTAGATTTAATTTGTAACTTAATGTGGAACGACCATGCAGTAGCTAGACCAAAGATATTAAAGACATCGGTGTAAAATGGTTCAAATGGTTCAAATGGCTCTGAGAACTATGCGACTTAACTTCGGAGGTCATCAGTCGCCTAGAACTTAGAACTAATTAAACTTAACTATCCTAAGGACATCACACACATCCATGCCCGAGGCAGGATTCGAACCTGCGACCGTAGCGGTCGCTCGGTTCCAGACTGTAGCGCCTAGGACCGCACGGCCACTCCGGCCGGCAGATCGGTGTAAAATATTTGACAGTAACAAAATTCTTCACTTTTGATGTAACGAGTCAACTAATCTGTCACAGAACATCATGTCGTAAAACTTGATCATTGTTTCAGTTATTTTCTGAACGGAAGTTCAGTTGTTTACAGCGTACAATGGTGTTTTCCTACAGGTAGTCGGTCTTTCTTGTGAAATGGTTTTTTTTTTCTTTTGTGAAACGTGAAAGAACGATATTAAAATTTAACGTCCCGTAGACGTTAAGATCATTAGAGACAGAGCACAAATTCACCTTGGATAAGGATGGGGGAGAAAATCGAATTGCAGCCAATTCAAGAAATTCACTCCATCACACACGTGAAAGAATTTAGGTGAGCTGTAAAAACACTACATCGGGATGATCGGAGGACTCTTCCCGAATGTGTGTCCAATGTTACAACACCGCAGCTCATCGCCCATTTACGTCTTTGCAGAACTAAGCTAAATCTACCGTATGTTTTCATTTGTTTATCGTGCGTTTGCAAGCAAGTACTCCTCTAGGCCACATACACAGAAGAATGTAACTAAGAGCATATCTACTGGTGGCGTAGTTGATCCTAGGACAATTAGACTTCTTTCTTTGTGTAATGTGATTTCACCATTTACATCGTCAGTAATTCTGCGGCTCGTTGTCATTACAAGCGTTGCGGCGACACACAATACAAAAGCGCAAGAAAGCACAAAAATCGCCTTCATGCCGATAGTAAGCACTTAAGCAGTGCGGAACACTGACGAGCCAACACACTATGACCACTGCCCAAAGCAAGATACAACCCGCCCCCGCCCCCCACCTCACCACCGCTGTCGTTACGGGCACGTGACGCTGTAAGGAAAGTACATAAACGATGTAAAGATGAATCGGGAATCACGAATCACGACAGATAACCACACGGGATTAGTCGAATGCGTGTGGAATACCAAGGGCATTCGCACACAGCAAACGGAGTTTGTCGGTTCTTCCAAGGTGAAGTCACTGATGCTGTCTGAAGACAGAAACTCTTCTAAAGACGGGCATGGACGTTCTTGCTGCCATTTCGAACTGGTGTTGCAAGGACAGATTGACAGCAGATGAAAGCACAGTTATATACGTTTGAACATCACTCCGCTATCGCCAAATGCAACTGCTGCTTCTCCTCACGGTGTAAAGTACGGGGGTAGCAATAGACACGATCCATAGTCGGATCTCTTTTATTACTGTCTAACGGCGATGCAGGGTAAACCGAGAACCGTTGTACTCCACAACCTTGCTGTGTCTCCCAGGAAGGGAAATTTCTACGTCAAGCACACGCTTTGGCACCCTACGCGTGCAATTGGCAGCAACAGCATCCTGTGAAGCGTGCGCGTGTATCAAAAACCAGTTGGAGTTTTTCGAGCATGCAACAAGGGGCAAGCCACGTGCGTTGAAAAATGTCACAGCGGTACAAAAAATGCAAGAAATTGGGTTATCTAGTTATTTACAGTACAAAAATAGGTCGACTGGAAGCAAAATATGAAGGGATATAACAAACAAGCTGAATTTTGACGGTAACTGAACGTCTTTTTAAGGCAGAAGCGACTCTCATCGCTGAAGACGACACGTCTCCATTCGTCCCTCCATTCACGCCTGTCGCGACACCACTGGAGGCGGGCTGCACGATGTTGGGGCATGAGCGGAAGACGGCCTAACGGTGTGCGGGACCGTAGCCCTGCTTCATGGAGACGGTTGCGAATGGTCCTCGCCGATACCCCAGGAGCAACAGTGTCCCTAATTTGCTGGGAAGTGGCGGTGCGGTCCCCTACGGCACTGCGTAGGATCCTACGGTCTTGGCGTGCATCCTCGCGTCGCTGCGGTCCGGTCCCAGGTCGACGGGCACGTGCACCTTCCGCCGACCACTGGCGACAACATCGAAGTACTGTGGAGATCTCACGCCCCACGTGTTGAGCAATTCGGCGGTACGTCCACCCGGCCTCCCGCATGCCCACTATACGCCCTCGCTCAAAGTCCGTCAACTGCACATACGGTTCACGTCCACGCTGTCGCGGCATGCTACCAGTGTTAAATACTGCGATGGAGCTCCGTATGCCACGGCAAACTGGCTGACACTGACGGCGGCGGTGCACAAATGCTGCGCAGCTAGCGCCATTCGACGGCCAACACCGCGGTTCCTGGTGTGTCCGCTGTGCCGTGCGTGTGATCACTGCTTGTACAGCCCTCTCGCAGTGTCCGGAGCAAGTATGGTGGGTCTGACACACCGGTGTCAATGTGTTCTTTTTTCCATTTCCAGGAGTGTAGTTGAATGGAAATTGGTGCAGATACTATGATACATTGTATTAAACTCTCCAAACAATTCTCTCTGTTTCACTGTAGTACATGGGCCTTTCCTTACACTGGATAAATCGCCTTTCAGAAATGTATTTCCTTTAGTATCGAACTGGATAGCTATGTCTCCGACTCCACTGCTGGTCTGACCTGTGCAGAACGCTACTACACACCGATGAACAAGGAACTATCACTCAGGACACTACTACATCATCGAGCCTTCTGCCCACTCTACGCCACGTTTCACTGGGGTCGTAGCCTTAAACTTGCACTGCGCTTACAACCGTACTATTCAATAGTCGGTTCACCAGATGGCTGGCGCCTCTTAACCTATAGGAACACAATTTTGCGAGCCTTTTCTGAAAAGGCAGAAGACTCCGAGAACAGTCGCATCCCGGTACTGGGCCACAATAGTCGGTATGCCAGTACCCACTGACCAGACCTGCTGCCCACTTAAAAGTGCTGTCAAGCAACACACAGGATGAACGAAAACAAAGAGAAACATAATGATGGCGATATGTAAATTGATACGGGAGGAGCAATCGGAAGGTTTAATCTTCAACACACTCTGGGAAAAACATGTGTGGTTAACAATCTTACGTCCAATCGCAAAATTTCTTTATTGATTACCGGTTTCGTCTCATTAACGAGGCATCTTCAGATCAATCTAAAATGTTGTTCAATGTGTGATAATCTTTACACATCGTCGTATTCTTGGACTGAAGTTGCCCTAAAATGAAAAATTGTAATTGGTTGCGTAAATTGACGAAGAAATCACAAACCAACAACTGTAATAATAAGTGATTAATTATTAACGTTGCCAGTTTACATAATCAAATACGATTTTTCATTTTAGGGCGACTTAGATCTAAGAATACGACGATGTGTAATATTTGTCACACACTGAACAACATTTTAGATTGGTCTGAAGATGGCACGCTAATGAGCCAAAATCGCCAATCGATAAAGAAAATTGACGATCTTCATATATTATTTTTATCCACATACGTTAGATCAACAGATCACGTATATCCCCATTGACAATGTCAAAGAATTATCCTGTAGGAAGAAGTAACGCAGTAAAACTCTCTTGGCAGGACGGGGAACTATTCTAGTGACGATACGAGCCGCACATAGAGAAAACCACGAAGCGACGTTGGTATACACTAAAGCGCCAAAGAAACAGGTATAGGCACGCCTAGTCAAATGCAGGGATATGTAAACAGGCAGAATACGGCGCTGCGGTCGGCAACGCCTATATAATACAAGAAGTGTCTGGCACAGTTGTTAGATCGGTTACTGTTGCTAGAATGGCAGATTATCAAGATTTATAGTCCACCCACGAGCGAAGGGGTACAGCATCTCCGAGGTAGCGATGAAGTGGGAATTTTCCCGTACGACAATTTCACGAGTGTACCGTGTATATCAGAAATCTGGTAAAACATCAAATCTCCGATATCGCTGCGGCCGGAAAAAATCCTGCAAGAACGGGACCAATGACGGCTGAAGAGAATCGTTCCAGTGTGACAGAAGTGCAACCCTTCCGCAAATCGCTGCAGATTTCTGTGATGGGCCATCAACAAGTGTCAGCGTAGGAACAATTCAACGAAAGATCATCGACATCGGCATTTGGACCCGAAAGCCCACTCGTGTACCCTTGATGACTACACGATACAAAGCTTTACGCCTCACATGGGCCAGTCAACATTGACATTGGACTGTTGACGTCTGGAAACATGTTGCCTGGTCGGACGAGTCTCGTTTCAAATTGTAACGGGCGGATGGACGTGTACGGGTATGAAGACAAGCTCATGAATCCATGGACGCTGCATGTCAGCAGGGGAACTGTTCAAGCTGACGGAGGTTTTGTAATGGTGTGGATCGTGTGCAGCTGGAGTGAGATGGGACTCCTAATATGTCAAGATACGACTCTGGCAGGTGACACGTACGTAAGCATCCTGTCTGATCACCTGCACCCATTCATTTGCATTGTGCATTCGGACGGACTTCGGCAATTTCAACAGGACAATGCCACGCCCCACACGTTCAGAATTGCAACATAGTGGCTCCAGGAATATTCTTCCGAGTTTAAACACTTCCGCTGGCCACCGAACTCTGCAGTCATGAATATTATTAGGCATATCTGGGATGCCTTGTAACGTTCTATTCAGAAGTGATCTCCAACCCTCGTATTCTTACGGATTTATGGACAGCCCTGCAGGATTCATGGTATCAGTTCCCTCCAGCACTACTTCAGACATTAGTCGAGTCCATGCCACGTCGTGCCGCGGCACTTCTCCGTGCTCACGGGAGCCCTACACGATATTAGGCAGGTGTACCACTTTGTTCAAATGTGTGTGAAATCTTATGTGACTTAACTGCTAAGTCCATCAGTCCCTAAGCTTACACACTACTTAACCTAAATCATCCTAAGGACAAACACACACACCCATGCCAGAGGAAGGACTCGAACCTCCGCCGGGACCAGCCTCACAGCCCACGATTGCAGCGCCCTAGACCGCTCGGCTAATACCGCGCGGCTGTACCACTTTCTTTGGCTCTTCAGTGTAGGGCAGATTATTACAATCCTGCTCCAGGGAACGAGCATATAGGCAACTGTGAAGCTGATCGGCTGATCATGTGCTATTGTGGTAAGCGTCTATATAAAATGAAGAATTTGAAGCCAAGAACAGGTGACAAGGTGTTGGACGTTCATGCCTCCTTCACAGGACGTAAGGTAGGAGGCTTACCCCCTCTGTAAAGTAATATTCTGTGCTAGGTCTGACGATAGATGCATTTTGTCCAACAGGTGACTCTGTAGTACACAATATCTACAAGTCTCCCCCCCCCCCCCCCTCTCCCCCGGCCAAAAAAAACCAAGTCCTCAATTACGATTGCAGCGTGGTCACAGAGAGTGAACATCGGATGCGTGTCGTCCATTCAGATCATTGTAGACCAGGTCACTGATCACGCCTGGGTACGGTACAGTCCAGCCGAACAGCTACTGGAAATGTGGATCGCGCCACTTGACGAAGGCCAGTGGGAGTGCTTCCCACTAGCATAATAGTGCTTATTATGCTACGCGGGACATTCACCTGGGGCTCAATGAGGGCTCGTGGTAGCATTCCACAGCTCCATCACAGCTGTACAGTACGCGAACGTTATTGCGAACCACCTATATCCCTTCTGCATGTACAGCTGCATAAAACCTCCACAAGCGGAGTGTACTTTGTACTGCTACTAGTCATTTCCTTTTATGTTCCACTCGCAAAAAGAGTGAAAGGAAAACGACTGACTATATCCTCCATACGAGCCTTAATTGCTCTTGTTTTATCTTCGTTGTCCCTACGGCGAAATGTACTTTGGTGAGAGTAAATCGTTCAGCAGTCAGCTTCAAATGCCGGTTTTCTAAATTTTCTCAATAATGTTCTACGAAAAGAAGTACGTCTTCCCTCTACAGATTCCCACTTGAGTTCCCGAAGCAGCACGGCATTACTCGAGTGTTGACCGAATCTACCGACCACAGATCTAACAGCCCGCCACTAGAGTGATTCAATGTCTTCCTTTCATCCGACCTGATAGGAATTCCAAACACTCCACCAGTACTCAAAAATTGGGTAGTACTTGCGTTCTATGCTCGATATCCCTTACAGATGAATCACACTTTCCTAAAATGTTCCAATAAACCGAAGTCGGCTATTCACCATCGCTATTACCTTCTTTACGTTTCGTTCCATTTCATATTGCTCTGCATGTTACATCTAGATTTTTAATCGACATGTTCTGCTAATACTGAATTAGAACATTACGGTATTCTTTTTCCTACTCATCTTCCCTAACTTACTTTTTCTCTTACATGTAGAGTAAGCTGTCATTCATTACACCGACTAAAAATTTTGTCTGAGTCATCTTGTATCCTCCTACATTCAACGACGACACCTTCCCTTACACCACAGCATCATCAGCAAACAGTCGATTGCTGCTCACCCTGTCGATCAGAACATTTACGTATACGGAGAACAAGAGCTAAGGGCAATTCCATTTTCCATCTTGGCTTTTATATAATCACTGTTATTTTCATCACTATCAGTGAAATTCGGCCTTTAGACATTCTGTGTTGTGTCCCAGGTACAATCTACCAAATGGAAAGTCGGAACTGATTAAAAATTAGAAGATTTATTCTGAAAACAATGTGAAACATAACTCAGCGTAATCACACCTGTATAGATCCGCGGCTTAAGTTCACCTCCAGGAAACAACACCACAGTAACAGCGTCGCGGCTGAAAGGAGATCTGCTCCGTCTTCCAGGAGGCCCACCAGACGACGCCACTTAATCACGTGGGGCTGCATCCCGACTGGCTCCGTCGACTCCAGCGGTATGACTGTTGCATTTCTTTTGGCACCCCCACTAGAGCAACTTTTCAGGCGGTTGTCTATGATTGCTAAGTACCGAGCTATTGTATCAGTATATTCTGAAAGGAATATGACTGGTAGGCAATCTGAACCGCAACCTTGCCTTTTTAAGCTGCTTCGCTACGCCGAGGATATCTACTTCCACGTTACTCACGTTGGCAGTCGTTCTTCGTTCGAACTATGGAATATTTACTTCGTCTTCTTTTGTAGAAGAATTTCGGAAAACCTTCTTCAGTAACTCTGTTTTAGTGGCACTGTCATCAATTAACATCAACATTGCTACCGTGTAGTGAAGACACTGATTGCATCTTACCGCTGGTGTACTTTACATACGGGAAGAATTTCTTTGAGTTTTCTGCCAGATTTCGAGAGAGAGTTGCGTTGAAATAATAAAAGCATCTTGCATCTTGCATTGAAATTCTGGCTAAATTTCCGGTTTCTGTGCAACTTCGACAACCTTGGAGATTTTGAGTGCTTTTAAATTTGGATATATAAGGTTATAATGTTCTGAGTCAACAGTGTAAGTAAAGAACGGAAAGATTTGTGAAAAAGAAGCAATGCAGAGGAAACATTGCTAGTGATTTAACTTCAAAATGCACTGATTGGCCAAAAATCATGCGAAGTTAGTGACAATCAAGTTGTCCTGCTGCTGAATCCTATGCGGTGCATTTCTCTCTGTACAGTCAAGGCAGAAATTAATTCCTGACGCCAGTATTCAAATCTGTGGCGATCTGATCGTTGACCATTGATCGCCCGCTATGCATCCATGGGGGTTAGGTGAGTTCCGTGGTAGGTTAAAGCGTATGGAAACATTGCTTCTGCAGTACTGAGGATTCACCGTAGTCACTACCGACTGTCCTGTAATTTCCCATATTCTGTGACCCATCCTCGTGTGCCAGCTATCATCAGCTCGCACCGTGCTGGCTGGTTCATTACGCAACTGCGTGTAACAGACTGTTCAGATATCGTGTTTCACCCGCGCCAAAAGCTGCATCTAGTCACAATATGCGAGAGTCATACGCGACACAAATGAGAGCTTTCTCCGTTCCCTTTATATTTACGCAAACAACACAGCATGTTATTTCACACCAAATATCTGCATGTTTCTGTTCTGCATATAACCGAAAAACTGTGTGTAAAAAGCTCTTCACCAGATGCGTATTACACTGTTCCACGAAACACAAAAATGACATAATGATTTGCCGGTGAACCCCTCACTCTTCAGGATTATTCTTCTCACTCGTTAGAATTTGTGTCTGCTTACATATTAGACGAGACACCAGTAAATTCTTGATGGGAGTATTTTCTAACTGTTTGGTTTGCACTGTTCCTATTCCATGCCGAAACAGGTACACAGAAGGCTTATTGTTATCATATATTTTTTACGATATATCATATAGTAGAACTTTGCGTGGATTATAACACTTCCGTCCTAAGGCTCTTTTATTGGAGGGTACATTGCATCTGCAGATGCTAATAAAATAGTTTATATGGAAACAATGCAGATCTGCTTTGAACATTTTGCACATATAGCGCTGTACCATCTCAAAAATCATCACAGATATACAAGTATGTTAAACATTGATCTAAGGGAAGTCATATGAAACACATCCGCCGATGCTCTCGATATTTCTCATTCTTCGGCAGCTGCGCTTAACATGACGTGGGAGTGTTAATCCTACTCCTTGCAAACTAATGATAAACCTGTGATAACGTATTCGAAGGATATCACCGCTGTTCATTACTACACCACATTACCTTGCATTTTGCTCCATGCCAGGTAGGTTTTACGCAAGTACTCTGAGATTCTCCAAATAATACCTTTTGAGTACCCACATCTCAACGACCTACACAGTTACTTGCATCCACTCTTAAAGCGCTACATGCATTACGCCTTACGTAACTTATGTACGAGGGTCGTTCGGTAAGTAAAGCAAGCAGGTTGGTTTTATTCAAGTTTCCAATACAGCATATTATTCCCCACTCTTTTGGCTACAAAACCGTATTTTTCAACATAATTTCTGTTCAGGTCTATGGCTATGTCCCACCTTACTGAGAAGGTCCCTATGCGGGAATGGTACCACTCTACTTGTCGACGTCGGAGCCAACGCCTTGCTGCATCAGTAACTTTCCCATCACAGCTTCCCGCAGTGGGCCAAAAAGAGATCTTCAGTGGGATGAATAAGGAAGAACGGTCCTATGAAGTTCTATGTGTGTCTGTCGGTTCGCAGACTGTGTGATGCCTTGCGTTGTCAAGGAGAAGGAGAAGTTAGTTGGTATTTTTGTCACGACGAACGCGCTGGCGTCGGTTCTTCAATTCTAACGTTGCAGGAGTCACAGCTCTGCGCAGCCTGCCGTCCCGCGGGAGAACGGAGATGTTTGCGTGACCTTGTTGCGGTGACGTCAGGCGCCTCGCCCCACGACTCGCCGTGCTTTTGTTCACTGTCAGGTCACCGTAGATATTCTACAAGCGCCTATGAATATCTGTGACGCTCTGGTTTTCAGCCAAAAGAACCTCAATGACATCACTCTGCTTGGATCGCACCTCCGTTACAGACGCCATTTTTAAGACTGCTTATAGCGCCTCCGAACTTGGAACTTCATAAACCATAGAGCTGAAACAGAAACATTCCACGGTGTCCTATAACAAATTTGGTATGTTTTCAACCAAAGTTGGCAGAGGAAAATAGAGTTGCATTATTTATTGGACGCACCTCGTACCACATATTGTGTCGGTCACATCAGTTTGTATTTGCAGATGCCTGACGTTACAGTCGTTTCCATGTATGCCTATTAAGTCCTAGATCCACTGAAATACTCCTCTAAAGTTTCTCCGAAGGACTCTCATATGTTATATGTCCTTTCTAAGTTAAGATCCTAAAAATACGAAATCTCCTTTAGAAGACCATATTTAAACCGTAAGTTAAAAAGTTTTGTAGCTGTACTTAGTGCTCAGCACTTACAGACTCGTTTCGTATAGAGGTCTGATGAATTCATTTAAAGTCTACTCAGTTTATTTTGTTCCATGAGCTGTCACACCACTCCACAGCTATACAGGTCTCAAACGGCGTTAACAGACGACTCTTGTCGTGGGACGCAAAATACTTTACTTTCGGACAAAAGTAGACTAATTACCGAAACAGTCATCAAGTTCCAGAAAACGTCTAGCATAGGTTCATAGCGCAAGTAAAAGGTAAATTGGAACACTTCGTTTCATCTAGACGAATGAAACAAAGGAATGTGCCGCAAGTTACTGCTAGAAAAAGAAAAAAAAAAGTGTTTGTGGGTAATACAGGGGTGACGGGTCCTTGAAAAGTACCCGTCGCGACTAAACTTCTGTTTATTGTTCCAACAGAGTGGCACGTGAATGGTTGCTTTCACAATGAGAATATTTAGTTTCAGCGTTTCCTTCTTCATAATTTCTCTTGTTGACTTACACAACTCTACCAGTGAAATGAATATCTACTTCTCCATATTTTTTTTTTTACATTGCATCTTACAGGTTATAAACAAAGAGACCTTAGAATTTGGTCTCCCGATAGCATTGTAGATTCAGGTGTCACGCCAAATCGTAATTATTGCTCGGGCTATCACCGTTATCAGAATGCCACCAGCCCCACTTCGACCAGGTCGACGTTGGCCGCTCCTGTAATTAGCAACGCTCGATGACCCGCTGACATCAGGCACACACGTGACTGCGTAAATGCTCTGACACCGACCGCCCGCAACTGTCGTGTAATATATAGATCGACCGACTCGTGCCCTGACGCCGAACGTCCCTGAAACCTGACATCGTAAACACAGCTAACAACACTTCCTTGTACAAAAATCGTATCATTTTCCGTTCTATTAAGCTGCCGCTATGTTGTCATCCGTCTAAATCAGAGTTTGCCAACCTATGCGATACTACTGCCCTTGAACAAGACCAGATAACTCCGCCACCCCCCCCCCCCCCCCCCTAGCAAACCCCCCAAATTATATATACACACTTACACACACACACACACACACACACACACACACATACACATACACCTAGCATAGCAGTGAAAGCAAACTTAACTCGTCATTCTCAAAGACAAATTAATATCCGTATTTTTAAATTGATTGTGTAATATCTAGTGAACATTAAAGCAAATCAACTTGCATACGATATTGTCGAAATCATTATAGCTACATCTACAACTACATGCCTACTCTGGAAATCACACTTAAGTGTCTGGCAGAGGGTTCATCGAACCACCCTCACACTAATTCTCTATTATTCCACTCACAAACAGCGTGCGGAGAAAATGAACACCTATACCTCTCCATGCGAGTTCTGATTTCCCTTATTTTATTACCATGGTCGTGTCTCCCTACGTAGGTCGGCGTCAACGAAATATTTTCGCATTCGAAGGAGAAAGTTGGTGAGTGAAATTTGGTGAGATGATCCCCTATCGCAACGAAAAACTGCTTTGTTTTAATAATTTCCAACCTAAATCCTGTATCATGTCCGTGACACCTCTACCCTATTTCTCGATAATACAAAACGTGCTACCCTTCTTTGAACTTTTTCGTTATATTTAGTTTGTCCTATCTGTTTAGGATCCAACATCCCACAGCGCTATTCCAAAAGACGCCGGAAAAGCGTAGTGTAGGCAGCCCCTTTAGTAGAGCTGTAGCATAAAACGCAGTCCTTGGTTCGCCTTTCCGACAACATTTTCTATGTGTTTTTCCAATTTAAGTTGTTCGTAATTATAATTCCTAGGTATTTAGTTAAATTTATGGCCTTTATATTCGATTGATTTATCGTGTAACCGAGGTTAGACGGATTTTTTTTAGCACTCATGTGGATGACCTCACGCTCTTCATTATTTAGGGCCAATTGCCAATTTTTGCAATGCACAGATATCGTATCTAAATCATTTTGCAATTGGTTTTGATCTTCTTATGACTTTACTAGACGGTAAACGACAGCTTCTTCTGCAGACTAAGACGGCTGCTCAGATTGTCCTCTAATTCGTTCATATAGACAAGGAACAGCAGATGGTGTATAACACTACCTTGGGAAACATCAGAATTCATTTCCGTTTTGCTCGATGTCTGTCCGTCAGTTACTACGAACTGCCACCTACCTGACGGAAAATCACGAATCTAGTCACATAATTGAGACGCTATTCGAGAAGCAAGCAATTTGATAACAAGCCGCCGGTGAAATCCTGCTGCATATCGACGTTAATGATATGGGCGAGTTATTTAGTGGCTTACTCCTATTGCCATTGTCGAATATTGGCGTGATCTGTGCAACTTTCCAGTCTTTGGGTACGGATCGTTCGTCGATCGAGGTGTTGTATATAATTGTTAAGTATGAAGTTAGTTCATCGGCATATTCTCAAACAATTGGTATACCGCCTGTACCGGGAGACTTGCTTTTATTAAATTATTTCAGTTTTCTTCACCACTCCGAGGATTTTTACTTCTGAGTTATCCATGAGAGGCTGCTTATTAAACCAACCAAACAAAGAGATAGTCGTCGAAATCATTTCTAAGTATTTCTACTGAGAAGACTCAGAATGTGACAAATATCAAGACAGCTCCGTAACAGATGACAACAGAAGAAGGGAAAATTGGAAGACAGATTTAAATAGTAAGAGAATGGATAGAAACTGCATGTTTTATAAAAGAAGCAACGAAAACCTGAGTAAACAAGATGAATTCAGCGTGTACAAGATGTACGACCGAACTAATATGTAAGTCATTTACGGTACAAAATCTTGATCATCCTATAGATTTCACTTTTCAAAGAGATTTGGCGTCCATGAAAAATGTATTTTGTTTATAATTTAATTTTGGAAAAGAGTATTGATAGATTCTTCAGAGTATAGCGTACTGACATAAGGACCATAACTTTTGTAATGTCGACCGAAATACAAATATATATTGCTAAACAAACTTGTTGGTATCACAATTTTCTGTAAATTCAGGATGGAATCGGAAGTTTCGGTTGATTCAGAAACCCAGTTAACTTGGTTTATTGGCGCATGGAAGGAATGACTTTCGACAGACCTAAGTATGCGCTCAAATTTCTCTTCTTTTCTTGTTATGGTAATTTCGCGAGATGTATCTTGGAGAAAGTAATACATAGCCAATTTCTTCTTCGAACGTACGCTCCCGGAATTTCAAGAGTAAATATCTCCACGAAGCACAACGCTTCTGCTGTAGAGTCTGCTCACTGGAATTTGTTGAGCATCTCCGTTGCTCTCAGCCTGCGACGAAATGTGGCGCTCTTCGTTAGACCTCTGCCTCTTATACTTAATGCAACTTTGTAAGCATCCAAGACTGAGGAATATTACTCAAGGATCGGTCGTACAGACGTCGTGTAAGCCACTTCTTTCTTGGATAAATTACACTTGCTTAAGTACATTAGTCTGGCATCTCCTTTTCCTATAATTACATTTATATGGTATTCCCAATTTAGGCCGCTCTGGACAGACATTCTTAGGTACTTCAAGGCCGATACTGTCTCCAGTGACGTAATGCTTACAGTGTAATCTAACAGTAACTGATCTCTTCGCCTACTTGTGTTAAATACGTCACATTTCACATCATCTGTCCAAACAGTTGGTAGACTGGCTTAATTCTTGACGTAGCGACGACGGCGGAATGACTAAGTTGGCGGCAATGAAGCAACAACTGTAAACAACAAATGTGCATTCGAACAATCAATTGAGAGTTGGCATTGTGCTGTACGTGCAGCCGTAGTGTATAAACGTTTATGTGTAAAAAATTGTAGTGGAGCTACATTTCTAAATCAAGTGTCGAAGACATTCTCCAGATTGTTTTGAAGTAAGTAAAAATGTGTGCAAAATTTGTACTGGACATCTTGACTCCAGAATGGAAACAACGACACATGCACACCTGCCGCGACTTGATTATAACGACGCAAAAAATCATCACGGCTAAAGAGTCTTGGTGATATCAGCGCGACCGTACCACAAAACGACGAAGTGCAGATGAAGTGTCAACTCTTTTGCGACATAACCGACATTTAAACCAATGTGACACGAGAGTTGAAAAACATCCCAAAGCCCAACTTTTCTATGAGTTTCGTGTGGTTATACGAACATTCTGTGCGTTGTACGTAAGTGGCGGGAGACTGTGTAGCACCTGAAGCAGTAAAACCACACCATCTTAACTTTCCCAACTTTTTATTAACCCAGCCCCTAAAGTTTTTGTACTACCGAGTTCTTCACGCTCAGAGTCAACTACCAGTCTTCCGCAGCACTTCCTGCATTTCTCTACAGCCATCTGACGCTGCATCATTCCCATAGACCATACGGTCGTCTGCAAAAAGCCTGAAAAAACTTACAGAGCTATCCAACAGATCGTTTATGTATATCGTAAACAGTAACGGCCTATAACAATCCTTTGGTGTACAGCCGAAATTACCTTTACAGCTTGCATCGTCATCTCGTTACGAACAAAGTTCAAAAAACTGGTTCAAATGGCTCTGAGCACTATGGGACTTAACATCTCTGGTCATCAGTCCCCTAGAACTTAGAACTACTTAAACCTAACTAGCCTAAGGATATCACACACACCCATGCCCGAGGCAGGATTCGAACCTGCGACCGTAGCGGTCACGTGGTTCCAGACTGAAGCGCCTAGAACCGCACGGCCACACCGGCCGGCTACGAACAGAGTATTAAGTTCTATTTGCTAGGAAGTCCTGAAAATCCAGTTGCAAATCTGGTTCGAGACTCGGTAAGTTCTTATTGTTCTGTCTAAACGACGTATGAAATTGTATCGAATGCCTTCCGGAAGTCATAAAACAGTACGTCAGCTCAGGCGTCTGTATTTATAGGCTCTGAATTTTGTGGGCGAACAGAGGAATCTGTATTTCTTAAGAATTCTGCTTACTGAATGCACACAGTCTTTTTTTTTTTTTTTTTTTTTTTTTTTTTTATGCAGGTTACCAATTTTTAAATGAAAAATTGTCCATACAATAGGAGTTATTGAGAAGAAATGATTTGAATTCAAAACTTACCCTCTTGAGGTATTTCACGTTTGAAGTATTCCGGGCGCAGAACACTCCCTCGACAAAACATAAGAATAAAGTTCTGTCTGCATTTGCTGACAAAATGATTTTTCTCAACTTAACACTAATGGGCTTTTTTGACCGATACTCAACCTCAACACAAACAAAGTTTAAGGGTATTGATAACCTGTAAGTAAACATTAGGCGGAAAGTTCACTGAATGCTTGATAACACAGTCCTATTATAGGGCACCTAGAAATATTCTCCAGTTCACCCACTAGACTGAACACTCTGAAATATATAAGTCTGTTGGCCGTTGTCGCTGATGTTAAAATCTTCTGGGTCATTAGGCAGCGTCATATTTCTTCTAAAATGATCGACGTTACAACTCCTTTGCTGGGATCTTCCTCAGGATCTTCTTGTGTCCATTAATGCTAGAACAGCAGTAGTGGACACCAGAAGATCCTGAAAAAGATTCCAGCAGAGGGATCGAAATGTCGATAATTTTAGAAGAAATATGAAGTGGCCTAATAACCCAGAAGATTTTAACTCTTCTCTGAGATATCTTAGTCAACGCTCCCAATGGCAGGCTAAGTCTGAACCGAATGAAAGGTTCCGATAAGATCGGTATAATTTCAATCTCACCGGACGCGTCTGACAGTCACGAATGATGGCGACGGTTCTTGCGAGCACGTCGCCGAACTTAGTGCCGCCCACTAGGGGAGAATGCGCGTGCGGTTGCTAAAGGTGCTGGGTCCGCCGCTGAAAGCACCCACTGACTGGCTGCTATGAACTGCCTGCACCAGGGCCGTGTGGTCGTAAATACTCGCATGTCGCTGATGTACTTCCATTCGATTGGCCGCACGTGTCACGGAGGATGCATCAAAAGGTCCGCAGCAGGAGCGACCCATCTCGCGGTTGTGCGCGCCACCTGTTTTCGTGTCTGGTGTATGTGAAGGCCCTCTGCAAGTCGAGCTGCAACATTTCTTGGCTCTATAGACTGTGAAAGCGTTGAGTCGCAGGGGCTGTGCTTGTTCCAGCCCGCCTGGCAGAGATGTGTTGCAGAGTGCCGGCCGCGCCTGATGACTTCCGCGACACTCCAGTGACACTGGGCAAAAGATCTTTGTTGATGCATACTGGATTCCTTTCTGAGCCAATGAAAGCTTTTTAGCAAAGGGTCATAACGATCATTTCTTCTTCTAGTATTACAGATATGGATATTACCATTCTTGAGGACCACGTTATTCCTTAAAATAGTAGTCCAGTTCGTTAGTCACTGTGCCAACTCGCCGCGCGGGATTAGCCGAGCGGTCTCCGGCGTTGCAGTCGTGGACTGTGCGGCTGGTCCTGGCGGAGGTTCGAGTCCTCCCTCGGGCATGGGTGTGTGTGTTCGTCCTTAGGATAATTTAGGTTACGTAGTGTGTAAGCTTAGGTACTGGATGACCTTAGCAGTTAAGTCCCATAAGAATTCACACACACACACACACACACACGTTTTTACTGTGCCAACTCGCCGCAATGCGGTATGGAAGTAATCATAAATCTCTCTTCGTACATAGTATGGACGTTTCTTTTGTTTTAGTTTCTATCGCAACTGCTACAACTTGTTCGTATACCACCTCACCTACAAATGTGCAGTTTGCGTGTCTTGTTGTTGCACGCAAGTTACCATTCAAGTCCCAGCTAAAGTCGGCCGTTTTTCTCAGTATAAAATAACCTGTGATAAATTCATCGCAGTGATATGCAATAAAATGAGAGCATTATCCTTTGCGAACGGTGACCTAAAATGTACACTGTTATCAACGGCACCAATTTTTTCGAAATTAAGGTAGCTGATGATCAAGACATCGAATGCAATGATTTAAAACGGCGATATATCGTGACAGGTAACTCAGTATCTCAGTGAAATCGCGTTAGAGAAGGTCAGGATTAACATCGGGTTTAATTTGTAGATGTTTACTCAAATCACCGCATGCGATTTTCATGGCGATTATTTTGAATCTGCTTCTCCAGCCTTTCCCCAATAACATTACGTAACTAGCGAATTATATCGTAGAATAAGTGCACCATCAGTACACATACTTTTCAAATAAATAGGTTAGCAGGGTCCAGATGGAATCCATGTGCCAGATTAATGACTGTTGTTCTAACACCCGTCATGTAGTTTTATCTGGGATTTCTGTGTTAGTTCCCCTTATCTGACTCATAAACACATATCATTAAGACACAGAAACGCACAGCACAAATTTCACACGATTCACTAACAAATGAGACGCCAATCCTTAACTTACTCGTAAGTGCTGGAAAGACATTCAAACGCTGAATTAACGAAAACCCAATCATGCTTCCCACATTATCCTGTTCTTACCGATTCTTTGGAGAACCTTCTTATTTCTCCAAATTTCCAACACAGCTCTATACAACCGTATCTCAAACGTTTCGATTATATTTTTTCTGGTTTCTCCTTAGTCCACGATTCTCGTCCATACAATGCTGTGCTCCAAACGTACATTAACAGAAATTCCTTCCTAAAATTAAGGCATATGTTTAGGCATAGTAGACATCTGCTGGCCGAGTATGCGCTCTTTGTTTGAGGAAGTCTGCTTTTCACGTCCTTGCGTTGTCCGTCAGATTACTCTGCTTCCACGGTAGTAGAATTCGTCCATTTCGTCTTATTCACGATCCCCAATTTTGATATTAAGTTTATCTGGCTCATTTTTTCTACTCCTCATTACCTTCGTCTTTCTTCCGGTTACTCTCGATCCATACTGCGTGTTCATTAGAATATTCATTCCATCAAACTAACCCTTAATTCTTCCTCATTTTAGTACGGTGATCAGCAAATATTTTCATAGACATCATTTCAACCTCGATTTTAATCCCAAGCCTGACGCTTCTATTCATTCCCGTAATAGCGTCTTCGATATATAATTGAACATACATTCATGTCTTAAACCATTTCTAATTAGAACTTGATCTTAGTCTTCCATTTTCATTTTTACTCTTGGTTCGTATAAAATATTGTGTATAACCCAACCTTACCTTTAGTTTACACCTATTTCCCTGGGAATTCTGAACATTATGCAACATTTTGTGTTATAGTCCGATTTTTCTACGTCGACAAATCCTGTGAACGCATCTTGAATATTTTTATGTGTTTCTTCCATTACGAAGCGCAACGGAAGAAATGCTTACATGGTGCCTTATCTTTCCTGAAGCTAAACTGATGCTCATCAACTTAGCTTTTTTCAGTCTTCTGCAAATTATTTTTGTCGGTGTCTTGACTGCATGAAGCCAACAGCCTTGCCGCAGTGGTAACACCGGTTCCCGTCAGATCATCGAAGTTAAGCGCTGTCGGGCTGGGCTAGCACTTGGATGGGTGACCATCCGGTCTGCCTAGCGCTGTTGGCAAGCGGGATGCACTCAGCCCTTGTGAGGCAAACTGAGGAGCTACTTGATTGAGAACTAGCGGCTCCGGTATCGTCAACTGATATATGGTCGAGAGAGCGGTGTGCTGACCACATGCCCCTCCATATCCGCATCCAGTGACGCTTGTGGTCTGAGGATGACATGGCGGCCGGTCGGTACCGTTGGGCCCTCCAAGGCCTGTCGGACGGAGTTGGCTTCATGAATTGTTAAGGTAGCTGTGTTATAAGAACGTGTGAAGTTTGGAGGGTAGGAGACGAGAAACTGGCAGAATAAATCTGTGAGGACGGCGCGTGAGTCATGCTTGGTAGCTCAGATGGTAGATCACTTGCTCGCGAAAGGCAAAGGTCCAGAGTTCGAGTCCCGGTCCGGTACACAATTTTGATCTGCCAGGAAGTTTCATAGCTGTGTTATAGTTGATGCACTTATCAGCGCTGGTAGCCTTTGGGATTGAGAGGACGGGTATAGTAGTGCTGGTCTGATGGTATTCCTCCAGACTCAGTTTCTACCAACCTACTGGAAGACTCGTTTACTTGCCAGTTTGCGTAATGGGTTTAGAAATTACTATAGAATTTTATCCATTCCTTCTGTGTTATTGAGTGGCAAGCCTTCCAGATCTCTGTTAAATTGTGATACTGGATGTTCTACGTATTCCATATCGACTCCCGCTTCTCTTTCTATCACACGACCAAGCAGTTTCTTCCCCAGGTAGAAGCCTTTCACCTGTCCGCCCGGTACTCGGCATTTAACGGCGGGATTCCCGCTGCACTATTAATGTTGACTCCATTGCTTTTAATATCATCGAGTGTTGTTTTGACATTTCTATATGCTGAAACATTTCTTCCGACAACCACTTCCTTTTCAGTTTCTTCGAATTTTTCCTGCAGCCAATTTGCCTTGGCGTCGTTGCACTTCCTGTTAATTTGATTCCTAATTGATTTACTTTGCTGTACTCATGTCTTTTCCCGAATGTTTCTGTATTTTTGTACATTCTACTTTCATGAATCAATTTAAGTATCTTTTCTTCTACCGAAAGATTCTTCGCATTTATCTTCCTTCGACCCATATTTGTATCTCCAACTTCTGTGATTGCCCGTTTTATAGATTTCCATTTCTCTTCAACTGAACTGCCAATTGCGGTAATTGTTATAGAAGTATCTACAGCTTTGCACTACTTCCGAGACGCAACACTCCGTTCCTCAGTACTTCAATATCCGCTTCATTCCCACATTGATTCTTCCGGACGATTCTCTTAAACTACAGTCTACTAAATTTCGATCTGAGTCTACATCTACTCCAGCATGCAGCTTACAATCTAGTATCTGATTGCGGAATGTGTAAACCAGCTGTAATCTTCCAGTATCTCCAAGTCTTTTCCAAGCACACCTTCTCCTCTTCTGATTTCGGTATTACTAACTGAAAGTAATTGCAAAACTCAATCTTCCTACCCTCTCTCATTGCTCTTACCGAGCCCATATTCACCCCTAACTCTTCTATTACTTTCACTACTACAGAGTTCCAATCATCCACACTTATTAGGATTTCATCTCCCTTTCTGAGTTAATCGCATTAGAAAAAGAAAAAATAGTACAGTATTTGTGATATGTACTCGTACAAGCGCTGATGGCCATACAAGAAAGGTGAAATATCAGTTAAAGGAAGAAAAACGGGTTTCTCAGAATTAGAGGTAAAATTATATGGTTGGACAGAAATGGAGTGAATTGTGTCAGAGACAATGTAGCGCTTCACCAGCATATGTTTAGAATATAGGTTCTGTGTCATGAAAGATAGAAACGAACAGATAAAAGATATTAATCGTTGTCTGGCGTCGGTCAGGAGCACTGTATTCTAGCTTAAAATCCAGTGATAACCAGCTAGAATCTTGCCAGTGTATGAAATTTTAGCACCCTGGATTTGGTCAGATTGGCGCTTAAGTTGCTTCTTGAACACCAGGCTGTGCACCGACGTCCCAGGATAAATGCCAGACCTCTCTGCAGTGGCCACGAGAAATAGCGTTGAGATTCAGACACCGGAGGAGGTGCAAAGGCAGCCATCTAGGTCTACATTTCCCGTGGTGGCTTCAAATCGCACTGCTCAAATACCAGGGCGATTCCTTTTAAATCGATACGGTCCCACTTCCAAATTTTCCCCAGCCTCTAACCAATCAGGCCACCGCCAGGTCGGTAAATATTTACCTTCTTCCTCGCCTTTTCCCAACTGTGCTTGGGTGGTAGTGTTGGTGGTATGTTTGTCGGATCTGGTGTATGGTCTCGGCGGCCTGTTTCTTCATCTTCTAGAAGAGTAGGCCGTCCACCGGCACCTCGTTTCACCCTCTGCCTTGCTTGAATCCGATACAACATACACACTCCATTATTCAGTTTTTCAATTCAGTTTCTTACCATATAACTGAAAGCTCTAAACAGTTCTTAAGTATGCATAAGCATTATAATATGCAATGTTAGAGAGAGAGAGAGAGAGAGAGAGAGAGAGAGAGAGAGAGAGAGAGACAGAGAGAGACAGAGAGAGAGAGATAAGGTATGTTAACAACAATTCTTGTTAATATACAACGAAGAAACAAAACAAAATTTTGAAATATTTTTACATAAAATAAAAGGAATGTAATGTATATCCTAAGTACTTTTTGGCTAAATCTCTACATTTGTTACTGCCTACCTCAAAAGAGCTCGAGAAGTACGATCAAATAGAATTACACCATTATCTAGGTCTGTTATTAGGACATTACTATACCTTATGCCCAACTAGTGTGTGATTGCCTCAGCAAGCTCGAGTCTGCGCTTCTCTGTACTTTTATGTTTGCACAGTTCCTCTTAATTCATTTTAGTGTCTACCTTTCCTTACAATGGAAGTCTTCTTCGAATCTGTTGACGTTAGTTTGATATTGAGAGCATGCACTTGACCTTAAGGAAACTGGTTTAGAATGACCTTCATTAACACAGCAAATCCCGTCGCATTGCAAAGGAGTTTCAATTTCATATCCCTGTCGATTACTGTATCTCCACGCTAAGCAATATCCATGCGAGTGGTGCACAAGTTCTTGGACAGTTCGCGTTGATAAGGCAACAAACTGACAGCTTCATGCACGATGCTGTCATGAACACTTCTGAAATCTCCTTTCTGTCATTCTGTCACGTCTCCATGTGGACGCTTCGTACTGCGATGATTCCATACAACCAACTGACGTGTACAAACCATTTCACTGTCGTGACTTACGGAAATGCTTATTTACAAGTTCCTTTCTGCGCGCAATAGGATTACATGAAGTTGAACGGATTGCCTAAACATATTGTTACTCACAAATTGTGTGTAACATCTTGCACGGGGTGGAAGGTGAGTCTTTATAGGTGCATAAGAGCGCACACGATATTAAACGAAAGCTGCCGATAGAAGCCGAAGCGCTTACGAGACGTAAGCTTTCGAACGATGAAGACGTGCGCAGCTGTGCATTTCATAGTCCCCGCGGCGTGCTGACAAAGCGCTTTGGAGAAGCGAGAAGGTAGAATATGGCCACTTGGTGCAAATAACACGTGTTTTAATTGACAATATGGACTGTTGCCCTGTCTTCCTGATATCAAAAGCAAATATTAACAGAGCAAAAACGTGACACAGAATTACACGAAACATGCTGTTCGTCAAAAGAATATAGGCCACTCAAAACAGCGCAGGAAATTAAAATGAAAATAACAACTAAGTGTTCACCGTACCGCCGAGAAAACATGCCAGTGAGACCTCAAGGAAAAATGGTGCTGGCAGCCAGGAAGAGGGCCCTTGTGGCCGAGCGGTTCTAGGCGCTTCAGTCCGGAACCGCGCTGCTGCTACGGTCGCAGGTTCGAATTCTGCCTCGGCCATGGATGTGTGTGACGTCCTTACGTTAGTTAGGTTTAAGTAGTTCTAAGTATAGGGCACTGATGACCTCAGATTTTAAGTCCCATAGTGCTCAGAGCCATTTGAACCAGTTTTGGCAGTCAGGATGTTTACGTACCAAAGCAAAGTTCTTTTGACAGACTTCGATTCATGAGTGGCTGTAATACTACAGACACTGATAACTTCCGGGAATAAATAATTAATTTTATTTTCGCAGTGTCCTGCCTCGTTAATTTCTCTTGTACAAGATCCAATAGGAATCGATCGTTATCCTCGCTTACCCTCAACTAATTCAGAAACGAGTATTCGCACTCTAAAAGGAGTAATTTTCGAAGAAATGTCAAATTTCTCCTCCTTTCTCGGATGGTCATCCACTTTTTCTTCTTTTCGTGTTGTTCAATGCCACGGCACATAATGCAACGGCCGCAGAGAAAGCAACAACTGCTGACTTTCTTTTAGTACTCTGTGCCATAATAGCTTGCTTTCTACGCGTAGAATACTGACCTGCGCTATTTGGCTCGTCTAACTACATGGGACTTTAACCATTCACTTTAGCATTCCGTCGACGAACGACATCGGCCGAAGGTGGCTGATCTTTTCCAGTCAGTGCACCAGTACGTGAGTTGTCTGAATGCAACCGATCTCAACGCCCGAGAGTAGGCGGAATTCAAATCAGTTTGTTTTCTTCGATTGAGTCTTGCAACGTACGTACAGGCAATAGACGGATTTTGAGAACTTTTTAAGTTTAATACGACGAAGAAAGAGTTTGTGACATCCTGAGGAGGAGAAATATTATAATAACGTGGATAGGTTTCGGAATCTATCGTCTGAAATCACTACTTCATTGTAAGCCACGAGTTTCAATCATGTTAAAAGTGTGCTAATAGTTTATTGTCCTTTACCTAATTTTACAATAGCGCACCCGATAATTCTTCGCTATTCCTAACTATCTATGGGAAATGGGTACACACCCTAAACTTCTCCCTGCGCGTCTCAGCCCATCACCTGCTCCCACCTCTCTTTGTCCATCACCACCTCCTCCCCCCTTTCTTTGTGCTTCATCTCCTCCCTCCCTCTTTCTGTCCGTCTCCTCCTACCCTTTCAATCTGTACATTTCCTCCTCCCTCCCTCCCCCCCCCCCCTCTATCCAACCTCCATCTAGCTTCCTTCCCACTATCTCTGACTTTGAGCCTCTTTCATTGTTATTGCAAAAGAAACTTTCCTTGAGAATTGATGTCACCTAAAATGAATGGGTAAATCCGTGGGATCAAAGGTATGCAAGATATAAAAGAGACGCATCCAGCTGCTGTATCTTCGAGGATAGCGGCTTCGGTGACAGTATTTCACAGAGTTTTAATCTGCAAATACACTCCTGGAAATGGAAAAAAGAACACATTGACACCGGTGTGTCAGACCCACCATACTTGCTCCGGACACTGCGAGAGGGCTGTACAAGCAATGATCACACGCACGGCACAACGGACACACCAGGAACCGCGGTGTTGGCCGTCGAACGGCGCTAGCTGCGCAACATTTGTGCACCGCCGCCGTCAGTGTCAGCCAGTTTGCCGTGGCATACGGAGCTCCATCGCAGTCTTTAACACTGGTAGCATGCCGCGACAGCGTGGACGAGAACCATATGTGCAGTTGACGGACTTTGAGCGAGGGTGTATAGTGGGCATGCGGGAGGCCGGGTGGACGTACCGCCGAATTGCTCAACACGTGGGGCGTGAGGTCTCCACAGTACATCGATGTTGTCGCCAGTGGTCGGCGGAAGGTGCACGTGCCCGTCGACCTGGGACCGGACCGCAGCGACGCACGGATGCACGCCAAGACCGTAGGATCCTACGCAGTGCCGTAGGGGACCGCGCCGCCACTTCCCAGCAAATTAGGGACACTGTTGCTCCTGGGGTAGTGGCGAGGACCATTCGCAACCGTCTCCATGAAGCTGGGCTACGGTCCCGCACACCGTTAGGCCGTCTTCCGCTCACGCCCCAACATCGTACAGCCCGCCTCCAGTGGTGTCGCGACAGGCGTGAATTGAGGGACGAATGGAGACGTGTCGTCTTCAGCGATGGGAGTCGCTTCTGCCTTGGTGCCAATGATGGTCGTATGCGTGTTTGGCGCCGTGCAGGTGAGCGCCACAATCAGGACTGCATACGACCGAGGCACACAGGGCCAACACCCGGCATCATGGTGTGGGGAGTGATCTCCTACACTGGCCGTACACCACTGGTGATCGTCGAGGGGACACTGAATAGTGCACGGTACATCCAAACCGTCATCGAACCCATCGTTCTACCATTCCTAGACCGGCAAGGTAACTTGCTGTTCCAACAGGACAATGCACGTCCGCATGTATCCCGTGCCACCCAACGTGCTCTAGAAGGTGTAAGTCAACTACCCTGGCCAGCAAGATCTCCGGATCTGTCCCCCATTGAGCATGTTTGGGACTGGATGAAGCGTCGTCTCACGCGGTCTGCACGTCCAGCACGAACGCTGGTCCAACTGAGGCGCCAGGTGGAAATGGCATGGCAAGCCGTTCCACAGGACTACATCCAGCATCTCTACGATCGTCTCCATGGGAGAATAGCAGCCTGCATTGCTGCGAAAGGTGGATGTACACTGTACTAGTGCCGACATTGTGCATGCTCTGTTGCCTGTGTCTATGTGCCTGTGGTTCTGTCAGTGTGATCATGTGATGTATCTGACCCCAGGAATGTGTCAATAAAGTTTCCCCTTCCTGGGACAATGAATTCACGGTGTTCTAATTTCAGTTTCCAGGAGTGTAGATAGGATTACAAAGGTTCGGACGATTCAAAGTCCGTTGTAGTATTCTAATCAAAAGCCGACAAGCCATGGATATACTTTTCGTGTTTTCTGTAAAAACCGACTGGCAAGGAAGAAAACCAAACAGACATCACTATGTATACAAATTTTTTTTGAAATTATATGTAGAGAGAAAGAAAATAAATCAAAGAAACAAATTGTCTAATGGTTTAAATACCTTGCTATCGCAGTTGAATTAACCGCAAGAAAGAAAACGGAACTATACATTTTCACAGCACAGGACAGTATTTTCTTTCTCGCAATCGGTCTTAAGAGAAGACTTGTACATCGTCATCAAAAAAAAATATGTAGCCTATTTCCATCTGAATGTTTATTAGCGTGTCGAGTAAAAATTTGAAGCAAATCAGTCAAGAACTTTTCGAGACTTTTGGCAACAACATTTCCCCTTTGTATATTACAAAAATACTTATATACTATATATATTATTAAAATGTATCCTAAGACCATCCTAATGTTTACGAGAGCATTGTGTTAAAATTTTAAGTAAATCGGTCAGGTACTTTCCGAGATTTTTGGTAACAACGTTTAACAACGACTTGCCGTTATGTAATAGTATAGATAATGAACGCTCTAGCCTGCCTAGCCATGTCGGCGTCATAACCGGGTGACCCTCATGCGCGTACTATAGAAAAAAAAACGTAAATTAGTTACAAACTAAGGAGTGCATACTCTTTATTCAACATGTAAACATCACTACAGATATTCGGATTTACGTTATGATATGCTCGATACGCATGCCATCATTGGCAACGATGTGGCGCAGACGAATAGCGCAATTCTGCACGACCCGCTGAAGTGTCGGAACATAGATGCTGCCGATGACCTCCTGAATGGTCGTTTTCAGCTAAAAAATGATTTTTGGGCTATTGCTGTACACCTTGTCTTTACTACAGCCCAACAAAAAGGAGCCGCATGTGTTCAGATCCGGAGAATATGGCGGACAATCGAGGCCCATGCCAGTGGCCTCTGGGTACCCCTGAGCCAGAGTGCTGTCCCCGAAGTGCTCCTCCAGGACATCAAACACTCTCCTGCTTTGATGGGGTCGAACTCTGTCTTACAAGAACCACATTTTGTCGAAATCAGGGTCACTTTGGATAACAGGGATGAAATCATCTTCCAAATCCTTCACGTGCCGTTCGGTAGTCACCTTGCCATCAAGGAATATTGCGCCGATTATTCCGTGACTAGACACTGCACACCACACAGTCACCCGTTGAGTGTGAAGAGACTTCTCGATCGCGAAATGCGGATTCTCAGTCCCCCAGATGTGCCAATTTTGCTTATGGACGAAACCAACCAAATGAAGTGGGCTTCGTCGTTAAACCGGACCCTAGTGCGCATACTATTTCCCATCATGGCTCGCGGCCAACCGTGCAGTTTAAATGTCCTAACGCAAACAGTTCTCAAGTTATGACGATTTCATTTCACGTAGTTCAGTGATTGTCACCCTGTATATACTCAAACTACAGCATTCCATCTTTAATACTATCAAAATCTGTATTAGAAATTTAATGCCTAGGTTATAAGCTGAAAGATTGTATGTTCAAGCTCGATGATGGAAGTTATTCCAGTGGATCGAGCATTATCTATGTACGAACTATTATTATTATTATTTGACAGAGAAGATACATATTGTAATGTTCTTTAAAAATATTTTGTGTTATCCAAATTTACTGTGTAATGCGTTGTTCAGCAAATGGTGTGCTTAACCAGTTTTACTGTAACCCAAAGAAAAATTAAACAACTTAACCTGGAAAACCAGAATGAAGTGTCTATAATGAAATCGATTCCTCTGAAATTTACTCAGTCGCTTGAGCAGGGCAACAGATGTAATCTAGTATTCTGTTCCTTGCATAGTACGCATACAAAATATTCAATCTAGGCTCAGCGAAGTGCAATGCCGGCCGTAAAATATCTTCATACAAATAATCAGTAGATTAGTTGATAAATGAATAACATTGCAAATGTTCAGCGATAATTTTGGATGCTGACTCAGTGCTGTTCAATACTGCCTTCATTGACCTGTTACAAACATTAATACTTTTCTGATTCTGGCACATTAATATTTTTCTCACTCTGAGTGAAAAACCATTTCTTTTTAAAAAAATACTCATTGGATTTAAACAAACACGACATGGCAGAGGATGAGGTACTGATACGGGATATGCTAAGACCGAATGCTTCGGTTCGAAAATTGCATTAAAAATAAAGCTTCTCCTTCACAAAATCCAATATGAAACATTTTACATTAACTTCAAAATCAGTGAAGTTATAAGCTGTTCTACAATTCTCACTTACTGCCGTAATTAAAAATACTTGGACTTTTTACATGAGAAAAAGTCTGATCTCGTTAGGCAACATAGATTCAAAGATTTAACTTCTCTGTATCAGGATTACACAACACTCAAGATATTAAAAATCGGGTATGTCTAATCAACCTATACATTAAATCTGATAGGAAATACTTGGTTCGTACATTCAAGGGTCGATACTGTTAGAATTAGCAAAATCCACATTGTGTCGCTGCATACCTAAAACTAAAACTAAATATAACCTTACAAAACAGTATTATGCTGCGTCCGTAGGCCAAAAGCTAAATTCTCACAGCTAGCCACTAGCTTAAAGTCTTGCATCCTACCTTTAACAGAGTGCAACGGCAACTGCTACCGCGCTCCACGCGCCCCTACTTACAATCGATTCTGCCACTCAGGCAACATCTTTGGATCAGTGGTGTCAAAGATACAATCTCTTCTACACGTGATAACCCTTTCATGTAATTTTTTACAAAATCGGGCTCCACGTTCAAGTGGATCCCTCGCAATTTTTGTGTAATTACAGAACTGAAAGCTCAAACCATCAATTTTTTCCACAACAAATGTCTTTGTCATATGTGTTGAATGGAAGGTTGATTGACATATATCTGTCCCGCTGGATTTATCTGAAGTTGTGGAGGGCTTTTCTAATACTGCTTTTCAATGACACTAGGAATCATCTTGAGTATGTAATAGAACGTTTCTCACTGCGTCTCATATGTCAAATTTATCTGATAATTCCAGTAACTGAAGAAAGAGTGTAAAGCAGATTTTAACCTCGCTGAGAGAATATTTTCTAACCTGTTCGATCCTGCCGAATAATTGACGAAGGAGACTGGACGCACTGTGGTGAAGGTGTCGGCCGATGTTACCGGTTCACCTCTGCCGACCGTTGTCGGCGCCGTTGTGAACGGTCACACGACTGGCTTGCATGAATTCTGTACCGTCACAGCGTTCCAGAATGACCTGTGTGCTGTTGTAAGGAAATGATTAATATTTTCTTGTGTGAGCTTAGTTCCACCAGGGAAGGCGTACGTGATCAGATGAGGATCTCAGACCCGCTGCTCCCTGAAGCAAATAAATCATATTTTTCCTCTGCGACAGCTCAGAGCAGGCACATCCTCAAGAATATTCAGTAATATGACAGTAACGAAGACGTTCGAGGTGAAAAAAAAAGTAAGGCCTCCGGCTGGAGAGCAGAGAAGATGCGTCGGGTTAAGAATCTGGGTCGCAGCGGGCGTGTGTGGCAGCGCGTGACGCCACGCCCCCAGACCCAACATATGGCTGGGGTGTGGAGAGTGAGGCGATGTAGGGCGCCGGGCTGCTGCCGCCGCTGGCTCTGCCGGGCAGGGCTCGGCGCGTTTGCATAATTGACCTGACGGCGGCGCGGCGCCCAGAGGAAAGGGAGCGGCCGAGACAGCGCATTACTCAGCCCGCTCGTTACCGCCCCGACCTGCGCTGGCTCGGAGCTCGGCACTCGCTGCTTCGCGACATTCTCCCACCATTCGCACAACCCCATAATGGCCAATATGAGGGACACTTAGCAATGAGACCTACGAACCTAGTAGAGACACGGTCCACTTCCTTTTCGAGTGGACGTGACTCTTACCGGATACGTTTACATCGCACGCATCTGACAGGGAATCTTTTTCAGTGATGGCATGCGACACACTTCATGGTGTCCACCAGAGGGGGACGTTAAGTTCTGCGGTCTTCTATGTGCTTTTCGAGAGAACTAGGCTATGTGCAGGCACTAGGTTTAACACTCTCCCTTCGCTCATCAACTCCGACACTGCACTCATACATACTTGCCAGAAACACTTACACACAGTTGTATCACGGTAAGGAGCCTGCAGACGCGGAAGAATGTAAAAACATTTCCAGCTAGGTGGCTGAACCAAGCCTTCGGGGGCTCCCGGCCATTTATGCCATACGGCCTTACTTATTTTTAGTCAAAGGGGAAGAGTATCCAAAGCACGTCGCAATATACTGCGCACTTCTCATACAGGCCAAATGACTAGTGTACAAGCCTATTAGAGATGAAGTAACGCGGAAAGAGGTGGATACTACGGCAGACTCGATCTCCAAGGCCCTGCACTTTCAGTACATAAAAGAACGACGAAATTGACCTGTCATGAGAACCAGGACACAACAAACAATGCACAATACACGCATGTCAGAGGTACATGACCACGCTAACCGAAACAACAATACAGACAGTGACTCTAACCTCCTTGACCAATTTTCATAAGCTACAGTTCGACGAATTGGGCGTAGATGAAGGAATTGTGATATAGGGAATACTAGAATCCAGTATTCCTTCATTCATTGATCCAGTTTACGCGTTTCGGTGTTAGCCATCATCAGAGTTCTAGTTCAGATAAAAACCAGAGGATTACGTAGTAACTTTGTTGACTTGCAACAAACATGAATAGAGAAAGTCAACTACGTAAGTATGTAATCCTCTGATTTTTACCTGAATCAGGATTCTGATGAAGGCTAACGCCGAAATGCGTAAAACAGATTCATAAATGAAGGAATACTAGATTCTAGTCTTCTCTGCATTACAACTCCTTCGTCCGCAACCAATTCACTAAATTGCAGACTATGCAAATTATTCATCACGGTCACCTCTCTCCTGTGTGTCTTTATGACACACTTTGTTTCCTCGGTCAAGTCACGTATTACATAAACCATGACAACGTATTGTACATAGAGTTATGTGAAACCTGTAAAATACAAGTAGACAACAGGAAGAAACGTAGGACCCTTGGCTCGATGCCCTTCCGAACTATTTCCGCGGCCCCAACACCTACGGACTTTGGTGGTGGGAATCCATAGCTCACCTCTGATCTTTCCTATCATCTATAAAAGTGGCTCAGCTTCAATAAATAGCTTGAACATTTCAAATTTCCAGTAGACATAATTTATTTTTTTCTACTTTGTTTCAATAGTAAAAAACAGGTGCAGAAGAAACAGTAATATAAATACACCCAAAAGATTTAAGTGGTGGGGCACGGGCAACATCGCGCCATTGCCCGGGACCGGGAGTTTCTCAAGCTCGTAAGTAAGGGCAACTCGAGTCTGGGCGTGACACTGAGGCTCGATGCACTTTTTACCCATCATTGACACTGGCGGGCAACAGTCTTATCTTCCCAGTCTTTCTGTTATTTTCCTGTAAATTGATAACATTTTTATTTAACGACCTCTGTTCGCTTCAACTAATTTATTTTTCCTTGTAACTCATTTTTATTACAGTGATTTCTTATTACTGAAATAAATATTTGCTTGTAATATGGACAACTTATCACATGAAAAACCGTATAATGTGTGACGTGTTTCTGAAATATTAAGCAACAGGTCTTTAAATATACAATAAACGAACTATCCTATCTGGCAAGGTCACCGATTGCTTTGAACACAGCTCCTGCAAAGCCGAGCTGTTTGTAAGGCTGTCTCGTTCCTTCCCACAATGACTCTTTCATTTTGCAGCATAGTATGCGCTGTTCTGAAACTTCATAGCAGATTCAAACTGTGCCAGACTGGGGACCAACCAACTGAAGATCAGCTGAAGAGTCAACAGGCGATCCTCCCTCATTGTATCCAGCAACACCAGGCTGTTTTACGACGTTTATACTGATAATTCCACATCGTACCCTATAATAATAATGAGCGTATGGCATTGGTGGCCGGGAGACCCCTCGCGGGACGGTTCGGCCGCCGCTCCACAAGTTCTTTAATGCCACTACGGCGACTTACGGCTGAATAAGGATGAAATCATGACGAAAGACGCACAATACCCAGTCATCTCGAGGCAGAGGAAATCCCCGACCCCCGCCAGGAATCGAACCCGGGTCCCCGTGCGCGGGAAGCGAGAACGCTACCACAAGACTACGAGCCGCGGACTATCGCACCCTGTGAATCACAGCTACACACTATGCATACATATCCATGGAGTGATTATTTTTCACCAAATTCCTTGAGACCGTCGGCTGACGAGGGAACTTTAAAAAGTAAGCTATACTTTCCTAAGAAACACCACTTCAAAGTGAAACAGATACAGGTCACTTTTTTTCAGCATAGTTGTTGCAGCTGCACAACGTCGCCAACGTTGGGTGTTGACAACAAACACCGAGGTGCAACTGATAGGGTGAACAGGGCCACTACACCCATCCAAATATCGGGCGCCCATACATATAAGCACTGCAGTTCAATTGCAAACTCACACATTTGTTTCAATAAACACAAATACTCATCTTCAAAAGATCTACCCCGTGACATTCCTGCTCTAAGTGCAATAAATGCCAAGTACAGTGCTATACTTGACATAAACATTGTCAAAGAGCGGCAGATCCTCTTCGAACAAGTGAGCAGCGATGACTGGAGCCTAGTGTCGGCTGCCACTAGAACTCTGGCGCACCCTTTCAAAGACGTTCTTGGAGAACCTCTCGACGACACTGCCGGTTAAGCCGCGGAGCTAGACTTATATACTCGTGCGCAGTGATACCATAGCTGCGCCCTATTAATATCACGTGATTAGTGATTTGAAAACTGATTTCGTACTATTACCGACCTCTGCAGACGGCTGCTAGAATGCACTGGCGGACTCACCTAGAGTCCGGTTTACCACCCGTCAAGGCAAGGAAGTCTGTCTAACAGGAGTACCGAGTCGGCATCACAACAGTCACCGACCCTCTGCAAATCAGGGTTTCCCATACTGCGTTCCGCTGAACACTGGTGTCCCGCGGAAAGTGAATAAAAGCTCCGAGAAAACCGAGTAATAGCATGGCTTATCTCCCGACATTTTGGCGATACTAATTTTTTAGAATTTTTATTATTATCATTTTGTGCGCTATTAATTGTGATTTAAAATAGACGTAATCAATGAATAAAAAGTGTTTCATTTTTTAAAATTTCATAAACATTCAAAATAAACAAGATGTTCCTTCAAAAGTACCAGTGTTCTCAAAGCGTTACGTCAAAGGAAGCGGTTGGGATCCCCTGCTGTAAACAAGAGTCAGAACGTCCCACCAGTCGTTCAGATCCTCGACGATAGAAATCCGCTTCGCAGAGCCACTCGAGAGTAGCTGTGTGGTCGTCATCATAGTCAGAAAATCTCTTTCCCCCACACAATTTTCCTCGATTGCCTGGAAATTATTTCCTGCCCGATCAGCATCATCCACGTTAGTGCGGCGTTGTCTCCATTCCACAACGGCTGCACTGACGTTGCATTTGGTCCAAATGCCGCCATAATTTCACGGTGAATCTGTCTGCAATCTAGAACTGACAATCTGCCCCTTTTTTTGCGCATTGCTCTTAGCGTGGGACGGCATGTGTAACTTGGTTTCTGAAGATCCTACGTAACACAGGAATTCAAGTATATAAACATGAGCTACGCAGCTACGCTGCACTGTTAGACCGAGAAAATGATTGCCGCTCATCGTGTGCGGCAGTTGTAGCGTTCTTCGGGAAAGGCTGCTTCCCCTACCAAAAGCGCTGTTCGCTCTTCAGTTAACAGATTATACCCAGGCACGCTTCACGACCCACCCACCTTTTGATGACTTCACTAGGCAGTAAACGGCAACATCATTAGCAAAATGTCTAAGGGCTGCTCAGATTAGCCTCTAAATCGTATATATAGATTAAGAGCATGGACGGCCTATAATACTTCCTTATGCAATGTCAGATGTGACTGTTTTGCTCGCTGACTTTACTACGAACTGTGACCTTCCTTACAGGAAACGAATAATCCAGTTGCACAACTCAGACGGTGCTCCATAGACAAGCAGTTTGATTAGAACACACTTGAGAAAAACACTATCGAAAACTTTCTGGAAGTATAGAAGTTTTGTATCAATTGAGATCTGCTGCCTATAGTATTCATTACTTCGTGTGAATAAGGAGCTAGTGGTGTCTGAGAAAAACATTCTGTACATTTTTTGGTAAGATTCCACTTAACGGCCTATTGGAATGGGCGTCATCGTCAGACGATGTTCGCCCTATCTGAAACGCATATACCAATCTTAAATCTGTAGTTCACTTAAATCGTTGTCTCAAAAATTTCGCTTCGGCATTTGGTGCGTTTCTACAGCGGTTTTTTTCCCAAATTTAAAATAAAACTTCATTCAGACACACTGCTATTAATTTAGGTTAGCCGTCACATATGCGACATCTGATAGAAATAATGGAAATATGCTCACCAACAACTAGACAAATAGCTCACAGCCACATGTCACACCTATTCAAGAAAGTTGTATGGTGAGGCATTCCAGAGTATATTTCCGCGCAAAATTAATATCACTTCGTAAATTAGCTTGCCACGAGTAGAGAAAGACAATATTTTGTAGCCATAATTGTCATTTAATCTTGAGTCTTTGTGGGATTGAATATCTTGCCGTCAGCAGAGTTACTTTCAGAAGTCGAGTCGCAAAGCACATTCGTAAATAATCGATAACAAAAAGTAAAATTACTCACATGATAAAAAAAACAATTATTTCGTTAAATAATTAAAAAACATTTCAAGATGGCAAGAAAAAAGGATATGAAGTCGATCGTAGCAGATCTCACTCCCATTATGCTGAAGCTTTAACATAACCTTCGAGCCAACAGCCTCTAGCGAATTTCACAGCTGACAAGCTGAGTTACACGTGATTTCATCTTGTCTGTCTCGAAATACAAAGGCGGTCGTTAAAAATTCTTTTATCTTAGTCCTTTATAATAATTAATACTTCATTTAGTTGTATTCAGACACAATAGTCAGTACGCATGTCAGTCACTTTCGGAAAACTTCGAAACACAGATTTGCCGGACTTTCCAAATCACAGCACGGTGACTCATTTGAAGGCAGCATTTCAAAACGTCTCGCTGTTTCTGAACCCAATTAACACATCTCAAATGTTGTATTTACTGTCCCTATTGCACAGTCTACTGGGAAGAGCCATTACTAAAATGCGTCTGTTGCATTTCATTTTCCATACCTCTACAAATACACTTAATGTGTTCACTCTTCTCGCCTGTATGATCTTTTTCCTGACTACATGTTTAAGGGGAGCCGGAGGTGCCTATGCTACCCATGTTAAAATCACTAAGTTTGAGGAACATTTATGAATAAACTACCAAATAGAAAATTTTGAATTTTTTTTTACATATAGAGTGGTTTAGTATTGCAGTTATGACAGAGGGATTTTGGAGTATCTTTTCTAGTTTCCTTCCAATTATTTTTTTTATTAATGTCCCAAATTTTTTTACAAATACTTGCTTTATAATTAAACTGAAATGAAACTACTGAACATATTGCCAAATAGCTGTGTTACAATGTAAGTTTGACCACTAGGAGTGCTGTATAAAAATTTCATCTCTCTAGCTTGAGTGGATTTTGAGAAAATGTTACTTATATTCGAAAAATTCTAATTTACGGGAAATGGCTATCAAAGTTTCCCAATACATTCCTGCACTATAGGATGGATTATCAGGGTCTTCTTCTTCATCCTCCAAAAGCTTCCTCTTCTGTCTTCTTTTCTGGCCTGTTGTTCCATCATACTTCATATGCCTTTATCTTCTTTCTGCTCCTCTTATCCTTTCTCTGTCAATATTTCTTAGTGCTCGTACAGTGTTCACTCCAGCTGTAAATCCTAATGCCTTCAGAACTTCACACTTCACACTGTTCCCTTGGTTGTAGGTTGCTATTGCATCATAAATGCCAAAGTGCAGTGTTTTTTTAATTACAAACACCCTTTTAGGAATCACTTTCCAAATCAAATAGTTTACGCTCTCATTAGGATTCTGCGTTTTCCCGTGTAGACATTTGTATAACAATTCTGGCTGTGCTAAGTCATGAGAAATTGATTTTATTGCATTTATCACAGCTGCTGGCAAACCATGTTTGTGATCATAGTCCTTTTTTGCATTATATTTGCACCAGGAATCTTTTGGGCACAGGCTGTGTTGAGGGTATTCATTGGAAGAGGCAATATGAAGGAACAATGCCCACACTGCTTTTCGCATGTCACTAACATTACTAGTATTTTGTCTTATAGCATACCCATAGTATCTCTGTAGACGGTCAATCACTTCATCATTAAGCCTGCCTTTCCCTCCTATTGTCTTTCCATCACTGCGCATAATTGAACCCAAAGTTTGTTTGAGCCTTCGAAGCCGTGCACCCATACGCTTTTGCACATGCCCAATGCATTCCAACTTTTCAACTACAAATTCATTTCCATATGGTTTCAGTTCCTCTATAGTCTTGAAACCTTTGGAGTCACCATCCCCAAAGTAGTATGTGTACCTAACGTTGTATCTGGGAACTGAACGTTCAAAAATTTGTTTCACTCCATCCACTTCCATTGCTCCACTTGATCCACTAAAATTTGCCTCACAGGTTCCACTGTGCTCTCCTATCATTTTATTTTTGCACCTACAATGTTTTGATAATATTGCAACATCTATCACTTTTGCACTATCACCACAAGTAGCAGTTACAACCCCATTCAGGGATTTATGACCCCTCTTTTGCCAGGAACCATCTAATGCCACTACCAAATCCCTAGAACCACCGTCCATTTCTACAGATTCCTCCACTGCTTCCATCATGGTTTTCAAAGCCACATCTTCAACAGAGGATTCTACCAGTTCACAGTAGTACCCAAATTTGCTTGGAGGCGATGGCAAGTTCATAATACCACAAAACAGTTTACCAGCAGCAGACCCTTCTCCAATGGATCGAAGACCATACACAAGTCGAACATTCACATCAAACACTCTAGATCGTCCATTTTCACCAAAGAGACTGGCATGTGAATTGTGGAAAGTCATTTGATACTTGCAACATGCACAGATTATCTTCATCTCACAAGCTAAACCAAAGTGCTTTGTTATCTCTAGTCCCACTCCTACACTTGAACACATTTTGCACAGAACACTTTCTTTCAGCACAGAAGATAATAATCCAATATTCAGTGCTTCGTTAATATCATCACTTTCACTAACATATTCACTAAATCTGTCACTTCCACCAGTCAGCTTCTTGCTATAAGATGTCAAAGGGCTATGGCCGGCCATGTGTTGCTTAGCAGAAGAACGCACTGTTTCAATAATTGTAGTATCGCAACTTGGTATTAGTGTTAATTTTCTTTTCCCTACGTTCTTCCTCTTCTTATATACACGCTTACTAAAACGTGGCATTGTAACCAGAACAACGCTTTACACAAGAAGTATAATACTACCAACGACAGGCGCAACACTGAACTAATTCGAAACGGTAAACAGCAGAGAGACGATGTTCCGCACTCTTAACGCTTCATTTGTCACAGAAAACAATGTAGCCAACCCTTGCACACTCGCTGTATGCGTAACATAAGGCGATGTATGCGTAACAGGCCGAGAAAATCCCAAGCAATTCGCCAAGAAGTCACGAGAGTGTGTTAGATGCATTCAGCGGCCGCCCATTTCCTCTGCAGGCGTGGGGGAAAATGGTAGTAACTCCACTTATATGGCGAGTAGAACAATAATTCAAAGTTTACATTAAAGAGGAATGTTCCAACTAATTTTCGGTAGCAAAAAAAAAATCGTAATTTTTTGTATTTAACCACCTCCGGCTCCCCTTAATCTACGGGACGAACTTGTGTTTTGTCTGCTGGTGTGCCTCGAAAAACGGTACCTTATTTGCGATGTCTAGAAATTACGCTGTATGGTGTGCAGTACTCCAGCGAGTACTTCTATGCACTCAACAAGATAGTGTTCAGGCGTATACATGTTGAGTACGTAATAAAACTGCACTGTACGTGTGCTGTGTCATTAAGTCTGATATTTTATAATGTAACTGCATTTGTTTGCGCACAGTTATCGCGTTTCCCAAGCCAGTAAACGCAGTTCGTTAACTAGGGAATAAACGCCAGCGCTATAAACGAGTAAGCAGAAAATCTGCCAACCTGTTAACACAGAATGCAAAATCTGCTGTAAAACACGAAATGAAAGCTGATGTTAAATGTGGGAAGAGACGCGTCCGACCAAACAGGTCATGTAAATTTCATCGTTTTATGTGTCTACTCCGGTATTCCAAAAAATAACGATAATGTAAAGCGGCTGTTGCCGATGCAATAAATTACATCAGCATGTTCGAGCATGCTTCCTTATTTTGGAAGGTAGGAACAAATATTGAATGATAATTTTCTCCATATTGATGGAACTGGTTGACATCTGAGACAGTATTAAAAACTACACAGGATGAACCAGCAGCCCTTACTGACAGGTTTTATGCAACCCACAACGCCTTCAGATACCACGTAGAAGATTTTCATAGTCTCTCTCTCGTTACACGAAAACTAGTAATCCTACAGGAAAAAATTAGTAGGATATTTTGGTAGTAAATTTAATGTATTTAAATTTCGTACTGGGATATGATTTCACTGGAGGCCACAGTTTTTCATTTATTCAAAAAAAATGCGTTTTGAACTCATTTTCATCAGTTTCTCTTGAGTAATTCGGTAACTATGACTTGCAGCGAAAATGCATCCAAGTAGAAAATTTAACTGCTTTAAATTTCCTATTAAAAGGTCTTGTTCATTCGGGCAGAACCCAGGGGTAGGAGCAGCTGACTCACTTTTTCAGCTTCAATCACGTTTATAGTCCAGAGTTTCTCACCAACCATTTCCGCAGCATGTTGCTGTCATCATTTATCTTACTGTTATTTACGAACTAACAAACTCAAGCATAAATAACAGTTACGCATCTGACGGTGGTAGCATTTTCCCGAAACACACCGTGCCAGTAAATATTGGATAATGAACGAGACTGAAACTGAAAAAGTGTTATTTTATACATTTTTCGTTGTGGCCTACAGACTACGATATTACAGACGAAACACAAGTCGGAATTTCAAAAGAACCATTCCGGAATTTGACTTACGTTTTTAACGGAAACCAAAGAAAAACTAAATTCGGTTTGCTAATCTCGAGATTTGAACCAATGTCTACCCGAATGTCACCGTCCTTTCAACTTCCTGTCTAGAGCGCAGTCCTTCCAGTCAGTGGACCAGAGCTGTTCGACAATTATTGATCTGACACGATTTACGGAATTTGTCTAAATACAGTAAGCAAGGTATGAATATAAATAAAATTATATTTTTATATACATTGTTATACTGGTGTACGCTTAAAAAATTCTTTTTATACATGAAATGATCTTTATATTGTTATCATACATTGCAAGGCAACTTGTTTTACAGGTTCTTATATACAGTTGTTAATTCTGTCGTATTTCGCTTACAGGGCAAGATCATATCCTATTTGTTTCTCTGTAAATTTCGACTGCGTGATTTTCCTCTAAAGGCATTTCCTTTACATTTCTTGTATGATCCAATCTGTCAATACTGCATGTACTTTATTGGTGTTAAATTGCTGTTAATTTTAATGTTATACAAACGTGGGACCCTATTACATCATTTCTAATTGGCGTCATGCACAGCAGACCACCATCTGGTGTTACTTCTCAGCGCAGCAATTAGAATTTTGGTTGTTCTCCAGCACCTGTCGTCAGTTACCGTGTCGCAGCCAACATGGCAATAAACCATGAAACGATGTTATGCGGCTTGTATCTGTTGTGTTCATGCCATACAAGTTGTAAGCTACAATATGGCTGCCCATCTGGCATGTTATTGTAATGCCTCCACTGTCTTGTGGTACAATTTTATATAATTTTACTTGTTAGGTGTGTCCATTATTGTATTCTGCCTTGGGATTGTATCTGCCTATATGAACTGAATTTTACGAGAGGTATGTCATCTTACTGCGCATTGTAAGTTCTTATTGTGACAGAGTGGCGTAAACCTTTGTATGATGTGCTAGCCAAGACCGACAGCACATAACTTCGGTGATCTGACGGGAACCGGTGTTACCACTTCGGCAGGGCCGTTGGCCATTTTTACGTCCTATAGCGAGCGACATTGGAGCATTCACTTCTGATACGGCCAAATATTTGGCGTCTTTACTCAAACCCATTGTAGGCAAACGTCCACTTCATATAAGAAATTCGAGTGACTTTATCAGCAGACTTTAGCCACTCAAGCTGGAAAGCAATGATCTGCTGGTCAGTTTTGACGTAGTTTCGCTTTTCACAAATGTTCCTCTGCCTTTCCTGGCGGCCAAGCTTTATATGGAAGAATTTGAGAAGCGAGTACTCCCCTCACACATGTTAAAACCAACAGTATTTTGGCGATATGTTGACGAGACTTTTATAATTTCGCCTCATGGTTTCGCCAGACTCAGAGAGTTCCTTGAACATCTGAACTCATACATGAAAAAATAAAATTTACTATGGAGGTGAGAAAGGTGGTTGCTTGCATTTTTTAAATGCCTTGGTACAACGCAAGAGCGATGGCACAATTGGACATTCAGTGCTTCGAAAATGCTACTCGCAGCAACCTTTATTTACAGTCTACTAGTTGTCACCTACTAGTTGCCACCATCGTGCACTAACGAAACTGGAACACCTGCAAACTGTGTTCTTGAACAACGTATATTTGTCTCAACAAGTACAGAAAGCTGTACAGACCAAAAAGAAAGAACAAGGAAGACTATGAGGCCTTCAGAACGAGTGCTTGCCCCCCTATGATGGAAATGTTCCAGCTAAAGTAAGAGGAACATTAAGAAGACATAAAGTTGAAGTAATCTTTCGACCTCCTTCCAAAATATCAGCGCTTTCTGGTTCTGTTAAAGACGACTCAAAGCTGCGCAAAGGAAGTGTTTACAGGAATCTGTGTGAATGCGACAAATCTCACATGGGGCAAACGGCGCGTCCTGTCCGAGATCGCAGTTTAGATCATCAGCGGCATACTCGCCTTCTCCAAGAAAATAAGTACGCTACCGCTGAACACTGTATTTCAACTGGTCGTTCGATGAAATATACTGAAACAAAAATTGTGGCCTATATGTCAAACCTGAATCAGTGGAAAACTTGATACTCAAGCAAAGCATGAGCAATACCAATTAGGACACTCCATGTAAGTGCTTGCGTGATCTTAAATAGGAGAGCTCAGTGTACTGTGCGTCAGGATTCACTTGAAGATGGCCTGAAGACTCTGCACCGAAATATCGTACTAGTAAGTTACAGACATCCGGCAATTCTCCCGAAATTTTATAGAATGGCCTGTTTGTGTTTTGGTGTTAGAGAGAGTTTTTGCAGTCCTTTCTTGAATGCAAGGTAATTGTCATGCGACAAAGTTTATCGTGCACGTCTGTCAGTTACTTGCAGCTGTAAATCAGCAACAATTTGAGAAGAACAATGGTTTGTCGCCCATGCTTTGGGCAAAAGTAACACTTTCTACGTCTCAGACAATTCTCTCCTTTTCCCACATTTTCCGTTGTGTCCATATCGTGTCCCCATTCCAACGAAATTATCGAATACTGTACTTCAACAGTTCAATTTCTTGGCAATTCGAATATTAGGGAGCCTCATTTCCTCGTCAGAACCATGGTTTACACACACAACACGCAGCCACTGATGGTGTCTCTTTCCTATCTGCAGTAAAGGCACATACGCATGCACTGCTACCGCACAGAGCCGACTGTCTTTATACCGTGTTCCACCATCTGTCACTTGAATTGCTGATGTCATGTTGTATACAGTACTACAGATATCGAATGCGTACCATTTGACTGCATTTGTCGGTATACTCGATTTCATACTATTGCGTAGATATTGTGCACAACTATTCCAATCGATAATATTAATATTCCTGCAAATACCCAGACCTTTACGCACATTTCCGCTGCTGTAGGGAGGTAGAGACATTGCTATTCTGATTTCCCATACGCGATTATTTCGTATAGTTCGGACGTTTAGCCATTTTCAACGAAACTGTTGTATTCCAGCACATACCAAAACTTTTAAAATATCTGAAACGTACTTATGTTATCATTGCAACCACTGGCTGAGTACTCTTAAGAATAGCTGCCAACAGTCGCTCTTCCACGAACTATTCACCACCGTAACACGAAAATGCAGAAGTTACACGGGTACAGACAGTACCAACCAGCACATACAGTAAGATGGTTGCGGAGAATAGATGTAGATGGGAGGGGAAGCGACCATGTGTGTGATCTGACACTGCAACTGTCAACGCACCAAAGCAAACGAACATTTCAGTCAGTTTTTGAGTTTGCGTTGTTTAAATACAGATAATCTATCAAACTGTGTAGAGGGTGAGGTAATTGAAGACACCACAAATAGATCCAGAATGAGTAAATATATCAAGTTGTGAACTTCGATAAATTATAGCGGACAGTGCATTTAAATTTTCCTGTTCTGTTGGGAATGCCGTCAAAGAGGACTAACGAAATAACTTGTGTTAAACTTCATCAAATAGGTGAAGATAACAGCTCTGGAAATGACCTCCACGTAATCAAAGGAATTTCTAAGTTGCTATTCGTTTTTACTGGCACGTTTTATTCTTCACACGTACAGTTCCTTGAAAATTTTCTGCAGTGTTTGGAAAAAGAGGTCGTCATAGCTTGGAACGATGAGCATTTTTTTCAGAACTCATGTGCAACGCTTCTCCATTAGAACGAGGGAAACCATATTCATTTCTCCGACTGTCGACTACACTATCAAACTCTGAACAGCTCCATGGACAAGTTGTCTGATCGCTCCGACACCAGAGCACAGCCTGATCACGTTGAAACACACAGGTAAACACATGAGTCACACATGAGTTGCTTGTTGCCTAAGCGGCCCGTAGGCAGTACATAATATGCAAATCAATGTTATGCAATATTATTGACGTCCTGCCTGAACTGCTCAGTTTTAATTATCAACAGTATCGTCAGTTATATTATCAATAATACTGTCAAATAACACAGTGGTTCGGAATGCTGGGAGATAGACACCGCTTTAATAATTCTTCTACTTTGCTGCGAGCAGGAAAAAAAAGGGAAAGACAAACTGTTTCAAGGAGCGTCAAGGATTGTTCCAGAAAGTTTGTAGAGAGAAGTGTGGTTGAACGTAAAACAAAGATTACCGTAACATCTTGTGTGTAGATGGTCCAATAATTAGTCCATTATTGGAAATGGTTCTCCAGATACATTGGCGTCCCCATACATCAGGACAGGTTCGTGAGGCTCGGTCCGGTACAGTTTTAATCTGCCAGGAAGTTTCATATCAGGCCAACACCGCTGCAGAGTGAAAAATTCATTCTGGATTAGTTTAGTGGATTGACTGCTAACTTAGGGATCTAGCTGTGCGCTCTTTCATGGTGCATAACCAACAGTTAATGTATAAACTGAAGAGCACAATTAAGTATGAAATATTAAACACGATGATACAGAAATAGTCCGCTAGGACAACGATGTACCCTGACGACAGGATAAAGATTGACTCTGAGTGTTATTTAGCTCTAGAAAACAATTTATATCGAATGGTGGCCTTACACAGGCTAATATTATACACCGTGAAAATAAATAAGATTTGAAATAATCGGTCTGACAGAGTAAATCAAATGGCTCTAAGCACTATCGGACGGAACATCTGAGGCCATCAGTCCCCTAGACTTAGAACTACTTAAACCTAACTAACCCAAGGAGATGACACACATCCATGCCCAAGGCAGGATTCGAATCTGCAACCGCAGCAGCAGCGAGGTTCCGGACTCAAGCGCCTACAACCGCTCAGCCACAGCGGACGATCTGGCAGAGTAAGCAGAACGTACGAAAGCAACAGCCAAGGTGTTCCAATAGCATTTTTCAGTGGACCAACTTCATAACCTGAACACATTCTGTACATTTAACCAGTTCACTCAATTCTATTTCCATTAATCAGTTTTATAAGACACAGTTTACTAAAACATGTCTATACTTGTTCTCAGTGATAAGCCATACGTAAAGTAGTGAATTGTTGCCCTGAAAATTGCTAAGTCCTGGGGTTCACTGGCTACACAGTACGTTTGTAAGTAGGCTGTTTAGGTTTTTATGTTGCAACGCCACGTAGCGCTCTGTATGAAAATCACTGACTGTGCTGTGTGCAGTCTGTGGCTGGTTGGCATTGTTGGAATATTCGCTATTGTAGTGTTGGGCAGTTTGATGGGAACAGCGCGTAGCGTTACGCAGTTGGAGGTGAGCCGCCAGCAGTGGTGGATGTGTAGAGAGAGAGATGCCGGAGTTTCGAACGGACGATCTGGACGTGTGTCCGTCAGAGAAAGGAGATTTTTTTTAATTGGATGTCACAAAATTATATACCAGGTGATCAAAAAGTCAGCATAAATTTGAAAACTTAATAAACCACGGAATAATGTAGATAGAGAGGTAAAAATTGACACACATGCTTGGAATGACATGGGGTTTTATTAGAACAAAAAAAAAACAAAGTTTACAAAATGTCCGACAGCTGGCGGTGGACAGCAAAACTGCTACCGTGACGGTTGAGAGGTACGCCGATATGTAACAGAATCGCATCATCCCCAGCCTGGCTGATAAACACCTGCTGGAACATACGATGTTTATACAGGATGGCGCTCCATCCCATTTTGCTAGACGCGTGAAAGATCACCTGCGCGCGTCGTTTGGTGATGATCGTGTGCTCAGCCGCCACTTTCGTCATGCTTGACCTCCCAGGTCCCCAGACCTCGGTCCGTGCGATTATTGGCTTTGGGGTTACCTGAAGTCGCAAGTGTATCGTGATCGACCGACATCTCTAGGGATGCTGAAAGACAACATCCAACGCCAATGCCTCACCATAACTCCGGACGTGATTTACAGTGCTGTTCACAACATTATTCCTCGACTACAGCTATTGTTGAGGAATGATGGTGGACATACTGTGCATTTCCTGTAAAGAACATCATCTTTGCTTTGTCTTACTTTGTTATGCTAATTATTGCTATTCTGATAAGATGAAGCGCCATCTATCGGACATTTTTTGAACTTTTGTATTTTTTTGGTTCTAAGAAAACCCCATGTCATTCCAAGCATGTGTGTCAATTTGTACCTCTCTATCAACATTATTCCGGGATTTATTCAGTTTTCAAATTTATACTGACTTTTTGATCATCCGGTATATATTACGACTTTTGAACGCTATTAAGGTAAATGTATTGTTTGTTCTCTATCAAAATCTTTCTTTGCTACCTATGCCCGTCAGTAGTTAGTGCCTTCAGTAGTTAGAATCTTTTATTTAGCTGGCAGTATTGGCGCTCGCTGTATTGCACTAGTTCGAGTAATGAAGATTTTTGTGAGGTAAGTGATTCATGAAAGGTACAGGTTATTGTTAGTCAGGGCCGTTCTTTTGTAGGGATTATTGAAAGACAGATTGTGTTGCGCTATAAATGTGGTGCTTCAGTTTAGTGATGATCAGAATAAGTGAAGAGAAAACTATCTGGGTACGTTGTGTTTTACTCAGTTGTTTCTGTATCATATAACGTAGAAGTTTACCAGCACAGTCATTCTTAATTTTTCAAAGGGGGCGTTTCACCTTATCCAACAAGCTACGAACAGCAACATATTGTTCTGGTTTCACTGAGCTCGTCTCTTTATCGTAGTTCCAATGATGTCATTAGTTTTTTCCTTAGCATGTCCAAAATTGATCTTAGTGAATATACGAGCTTTGGATTTTGATGCAGGAATTGAGGAAGGAGCACAGCGTCCACAATCATTCAGATTTACTCCCAGGAGCATTACCTCTCGTCACTATTGTGGAACATGATTGCTTTAGCGGTTCGGGTGATATGGTGTGGGGAGGGACATGCTGAGTGGCCGTACTGACCTGCAAATCTTTGATCACGGTACTGTCATCGTTCAGCGCTGTTGTGAAACTGTACTCATTTCTGCACGTGTGCTTTTTCAGAGTCGCATTCGACCCTGACTTAATTTTTGTGGATGAAAATGCGCGACTGCATCGAACTTTACAAGTGGATGAGCTCTAGGGACGATAGGGTATTCGGCGAATGGACCGGCTTGTCCGTTCCCCAGACTTAAATTCCATCAAGCACGTAAGGGGTGCGCTCTGGAGACGTATTGCAGCGCCTCCACATATTCCAACGATCATCCAGCAGGTGCGAACCGCACTGGTGAAGCAATGGGGCATCCTACCGCAAGAACCCCTTAGCAACCTTGTTGCCAGCATTGAGAGCACGTTCCAGAGCGTGCACTGCCGTCCGTGATGGGCACAGAACCTGTTAAGGAACATGTTCCGCCTATTGTAATATACAGGAACCATCATATCTCACGGGGACTCCTATGTAATTATTGACTTTCGAAAAAAATGTCTTTTATTTTCGTCTGGTTGAAATTTTTTTTTCAATTACCCTCTGTACTATACTATAGAACTTCTTTCTATATACGGTTGAAGTTTCATCGGCCTATGCTACTTGGAAGTTACACATCATGCTGCAGTTACTGCCGTCCTTAACTTATGCACACCAGTACACGTCGGCGTCCTGAAAAATAATGCCTACAATTTTTTATGTGAAAACTCTCAATGCTTTCTTAAATAAAACAAACTTTATTGACAGTCTATATCTTTATTCCATACATTTATTTCTCAACATAGTCACTCTGTCGACCAAAACCTTTTTTCCAACGAGAGACCAGTTCGTTGATACCGTCACTGTAGAATGTTTCTCTTTGTTGACGGAGCCACCCCTCCTTGCACCGCTTCATCGCCATGAAAGTGAAGTTCTCGCTGTTATCCTTTAAATTTTGGAAGCAGATCAAAATCGGATGAGAACAAGTCGGGATTATATGGAAGATGATCGATGACAGTGAACCGAAGGCGTCGGATTGTAGACGTCGCAGCGCTCCTGTATGGAGAGGGTGCACGATATGTGAATCAACTCTTAGAATCCGTACTTTCAGTTTTCTGAGGGTCTTCTCATGCACCAATATACTTATATTACACAACGCCATGTTACAAGCTAGAAATAGGAGTCTTATAACGGCAGATGGCTGCAAATATATAGATATGAAAAATAAAGGGACAGAATGTTAATAAAGTTTGTTTTATTTAAAAACTTTTAAGATTTTTCACACAGAAATTTCGGAGGTATTACCTCCTAGTAGTATCGTGACTGAATAGACCAATTTTGTTTCCAAACAAGAAATGGTTCAAATAGCTCTGAGCACTATGGGACTTAACATCTATGGTCATCAGTCCCCTAGAACTTAGAACTACTTAAACCTAACTAACCTAAGGACATCACACAACACTCCAAACAAGACACTCAGCGCATATTTTCGACACTTGAAATGTCGTGGAGATGTTTTAACTATAATACAGCAACGAAGATAAATGTGGAGAACAAATCAAACAGAACACAGTTACACTGTTTCGAGCCACCTTTGACCCTCTGCTCTCGTTACCTCAGTACATTGCGGAAATATCTATGAATAAAATTAGCAATTATGTCAGTGGGGTTCGAGTTCGTGCTGTGTACGGTTCACATTCTGTTTATCAAATTTACTTTTGCTGGATCGCAAAATTTTGCTATACATCACTTGGAAATGGCTGCAATTTCGGTACTGTATTTTGTGACTTAAAGAGTTCTAATAGCCGTAGGTGACTATGATACATGTCAAGTAATTTATGTATATTGTTTTACAAGGTGACAGTAGAGAAAAGTAGGGGACTAAAGACACTAGTGTTTTGTGTGTCAGGCCGAGAATGTATTGAACATACCTAGTACGAACAGTCACATCTAAAATGGACCCACAATATTCGAAACGCATCACGCGATATAATAACAAAAATGTATTTGTAATCGCAGTTATGTGTATGCGCCAATTTTCTATGCAAGCCGTAACGTTCATGACTAAATAGCTCCGTACGTCAACTGAAGCAAATGACCTTCTTGAAGGTGCAGTATTATGGCAGCGGCTTATATTCACAGACACGTACTTAAAGTATCCTGAGACGCGTGGTACTGCCTTATATGGTACAATACATCTTCTCGTCTCACACTGGCGGATTTGGAGCCACGAAAAATGATGCATTCCATCACTTTAAAGGGAAGAGGAGCTTTTTCTGGGTTCTGATTGGTTGATTGAGAAAGAATAAACGTCTTGCTATGCTCAAGAAACAACGGTGAAGGCCAGGGTGGCAGTGATCGGCTGTGGACGAGTCAGGTGCGGTGACTCTCTGAACAAGACATATTAATGAACATCACTGTATTTGGCGAGGAAAATTGCAGTACAATTTTCTGCGAACCTGTCAAAACCATTTGAAATAAGATGCCCGATCATTACGAATAGCTTTATTCATTTTTCCTGTCGAACCAAAAAATAAATTTCTTGGCATCCTTACCGACAGGTTCAGTCATTGAAAACTGACATGTAGCACATTCTACGTAGCCATAAACAAAGCGTCAAGGCGGATGAATAACGAACGGGCGACCACGCAGCGTTCTACCTGCAGTGACGCGGGGCCGTAGTTAGGACCCCTACACCCCTAGGTTTTACCTTATCTGCGACCCTAGATGGTCAAATTTAATGATAACTTACCCACAAAAAATAGGATTTTAGTGAAAATTTCGAATAAAAATCCTATAACACGAAAGTTAAGGTTTATTGTTTAAATGCGTAAAGCTTTAAAATACGATTTATGATTTAATAAAGTGAACTAATTTTGAAACACGTAAAGAATTGAAATCATTTAAGATATTCCACACACATTTGACTAACATCGCTGTAATGATCATATTTCAAAAAAAGAAAAAAAAGAATAGAAAATGAGCATGATTCACGACTAATCAGAAAACAATATTTCAGTTATAAAACTAATGTCTCTTTACATATTATTAACTTAAAGTCCGTCACCACTTTTTTCAGTGTGTATGGGAAGTATAATCTCCGGAATTTTGGGATTTTTATATGGTTTTCATTAATAGACGTTCACGAGGAAGGCTTGTGTGTATAACTTATAAATATTTCATACTGACTGGCTTAACTGCGATGTATTAAAGAGCACCACAGGGTATCTGGACAAAAGTATGAGCGGAGTGAAAACAAGACTCCACTGAATTTACACAACGTAAATACGGAAAACTGCGACCAGTGAGAAAGTAAGTGGTTGCAGTTTTCTGTATTTATACTGAAAAAAGAGTACCGGTTTCTTAAACATCCGTAATGGCCAAGTTTCATAAATTGTACAATGTAGTTTTGTCTAAAAAGTCAGATCCAAACGAAGAGCAGGAAATGGATAAACGGGATATGAAATCGATCTGCGTGAGACCTAGTTTTCCTAAGCACGGGTTAATTGTCTTTCTGGAACACTGTCCCTGTACGACAACGATCAAAAAATTATTATAAATTTTTTAAAATAAAAACAATCAAAGATCGCATGTAAGTTGTTGAAATTTAAAATTTATTAATTCTCTGACGCGTTTCGATCGTGATACGACCATCATCAGGCAATTAAAACTCTGTGAAAAGAGTAACACAAAATTTCAGTAGACAAGAACCAGGTATAAATGTAAATAATGTAAATAATTTAAAGCACGACTCCATATGATGACGGGTAGACGCGTGATGAGGAGCAGTCCGCTGTGTAGTGACGATAAACACTGCTTATGGACGCACGGCCGCTTGCGGCTACGTAGCGGGGGCTCCAACCACTGTCTCCCACATAACGTCGTTTAAAGCAGATGATTACGGGGTATGACATAATCTCATAAAAAGATTGCAGTAAACTGTAATTATTATAAATGCAACCGAGAAAACTGTAAATATAAAACGGTATATAAATTATGCAACGAAAAGAAATTTATTTACGATAGAGAATCTAAAAGAAAAATATCCCTTAACATACGATATTTTAGCGTGGCCTGTTCTTCGTAGCAGGCTGCAATACCTACAAGTAGTGCGAAGATGGCTGATAGGATATCAAGTGGTTACCTAGGAGGTGAAACCTACACCGAGAATACTGTTATCTATCAGCGATGTTGTAGAAACAGTGACAGCCTGACGCAAGCTAAAATAAAACAAGAAAATGCGTCGCCATCATTTATCTCCTCTGAAACTTTGTAGTAAACATTTCACAGAGTTTCAACGGTCTGATGATGATCGCACCACGATCGGAACACGTCACCCGATTAATGAGCTTTAAATTTTGAGAACTTGCATGCGATCCTCTATTATTTTTATTTTAAAAAAATATTCCAATATTTAATTGTTTGGAAGTAGCCAGTGTCATTAAGTAAAATTTAATTAGTGTGTTGAGAGAAAATTCAAATATTTCACGAACCGCTGCTGCTAGCTAAGTAAATGAACTGTTAAAAAGTTTATCTTTGAAGAAACATCAACCTTTCCCATAAAAAGTTACAATTCTGTGATATTTAAATGTAAACAAAAGTAATTTAATAAATTATTTCTAAAAAAACGTCAAATATTTCCTAATATCATGTGTCTAAAAGCAAGAAACCAAACAGAGGAACGTTTGGCGAGCATTTGAGTATTGCTCGAAATCATATACAGCAAATGACGTACCCACTGACATTTAAATTTGACTGTTCAGTTTAGAATCGTGGAATTTTAAAGAGTACTACAAGACATTTGCTGTACATTTTTCGAAACTTCATTCCAAGGCGCGACGTCAAATGTTTCTCTAACATATTTTATCTCTTACTGTTAGACAAATAATTTCACAAAATATTTACCCTTTAAAAAAATTGTGTGTGTTTTGATACTGTTCTCACTGAAAGAGAGGCTGATTCACGATGAAATTTAGGATATATAATCCATTATAAGTATGTCAGGAAAATCGGCCCGCCATAGATGCGAATGCTTTGTGCTACACGTGCGAAGCCAGCCCGGGTTGTTAGTTCTAGATAAGAAAATTCTTGTCAGGCAAATGCAAGATAACAGAATGAATGTAACAACCAAGCAAATTTTACTTACATTTCATTGACATGTCATACTTTCTCAAGCGATCGGCCTTAAAATGAAAGTTTTAAATAATTTTATTGGCTAATCTGTTTGCTTACACTGCGTACTAATGAAGCTCCTTATAATATATTCATAACTCCCAAGGTGGTCACTATGACGTCACGATCTGGTAAACTACCAGTCAGACGTTCGGGGTATGAGGGCGAACGTTTCCCAGAATATCTCGTTAACAAATCAAGTTTGTCTGAGAACGGTTTTCCCCACTTTCAAGACATCACAAATCTGTCTAAGGACAAGTTGAAGCGACGAAATTCCATTCACACTCTTTTAAAAGTCTTAGTGATTTTGCGAAATGAAACGAAATGAATATCTACATCTGCATCTACAGCTACATACCCTACAAACTACTGCATTATGTGTGGCGTAGAGTACCATGTACCACTACTAGTCCTTTTCTATTCCCCTCGCAAATGACTGTCTAGATGCCTCTGTACGAGGTCTAGCTCTTCTTGTCTTCGTGGTCGTTACGTGAGTCGTTGCGTGAAATTTACGTTGGCGATAGTAGAATCGCTCGGCAGTCATTCGTAAGTACCTATTATCTACATTTTCAGAATACTGTTTCACAAAAAGAACGTGGTCCAGCAGTTTGTATTTGAGTTAATGAAGCATCTCCGTAACACTCGTGTGTTGATCGAACGTGCCTGTAATAAATCTAGGAGCTCGCTTCTGAATTACTTAGATGTCATTCTTTAATACGACCTGGTCGGGATCCCAAACACTCTAGCAGTACTAAATAATGGGTTGCACAAGAATTCTGTGCGAGGTCTCCTTTACAGTCGAGCTACACTTTCCTAAAATTCACCCAATAAATCGAAACCAACCATTCGTCTTTCCTTCTGCCGTCCTCCTATGTTAGTTCCATTTCATATTGCTTTGCAACGTCACGCTCAGATATATAATCTGCGTGACTTTATCAACATGTACGCCACTTACACTATATTCGAACATTACAGCACACAGAGTTAATCTGCCAGGAAGTTTCATAGTAGCGCGCACTCCGCTGCAGGCTGAAAAAATCAGTCTGGAAATATCTCTCAAGCTGTGGTAAAGCCATGTCTCCTCAATATTTTTTCTTCCAGAAGTTCTAGTCGCGGAAGTTTCACACGAGAACTTCGGTGTAGTTTGAAAGGAAGGAGATGAGGTAGTGGCGGAAGGTATTACACGATTGCTTTTCCTCCTCATACACATTAAATTACACTTTTCTATGTTTAGAGCAATCTGACATTCATTATACCAACTAAAAATTTTGCCTAGGTCATCTTGCATCCTCCTACAGTCACTCAACGAGGACACCTTTACGTAAATCACAGCATCGTCAGCAAACATACGCAGATTGCTCCTCATCCTGTCCGCCAGATCATTTATGTACATAGTGAATAACAGCGGTCGTGCAACACTTTCCTAGGGTATTCCTGACGATATCCTTGTCTCTGATGAACACTCGCCATCGACGACAACGTATTGGATTCTATTCGGGCCACTCACATATCTGAAAACCTACTGCACATGCTCGGATCTTTGTTAATCTCCACTGGAACACTATGTCAAACGCTTTCTGGAAATCTAGGTTTGACAGGTCCAACTGAGAATTAAAAGCGAGGGGACGCCTGGTTTGAGAAGTGAATGTCGACTCAACTCGTATCAGTGGTCCGTTGAGAAATTCACGCCTATAGGCCCGTGCAAAATTATGACGTCTACATTTTTCAGTTATGGAGGTCCCACAACAAAATATTAGCACAAATATATCTTTTTCTATTTTTTGTGGTGCAGATCGCCGGGCTGCCGTCCATCTGTATTACAAGCGACGTCGAGGTAGTACCAACATGTGTGAAAAGAATATGCCCAGCTGAAAAATCTCAAGTGAACTGTACAAACAGTATATCCAGATGACCCGACTTTTGGGCCATGCTGACATCTCGAAATATAATGTTTATTCACTTCAGAAACGGTCGAGTACATTGATCGAGTACATTAAAGCTTCGAAATGAGTTTCTGAACCCGTCGTTGGCGGAAGTAAAGGAAGTCTGATGAGGTGCACCAGGAAGCTGCTAGTAGGCGATGAACTAAAGCAAGGCTTCAGCGCAGGCCAGAACTGTGCGTTTTGAAAACTCTCAGCCCCGTGGCTTCCAGTGTTGTCTTATTATCAATGTTTCCTGAACAGCATTTCGCCTTTTGTCACCTCTCCCTCACTGACTAGGCGCGATTTCTGTTGGTGCAAAATTTCGTATTTCCATTCAACGGTGGTGACCGGCAGCCGCACCCGTCCACTTGTTCGTCTCGTGCTTTAGTTAGCAGTGAGAAACAAAATGCGGAGGTAGATGACGTTTAGGTGGATACACAGCGCCCGTAGACGTTCTGAGTTCAGTCGGTGGACACGCGATTGTAAATCATTTGTAGAGTAAGTGGTTAGAAACTGAAATACAAAGCATTAATGTTCCACAATATTTATTTTCTACTGTCTTTCGGCTTCGACGCCATCGACAGACAACTTAAGGATGAACATCAGCTCTTATCTGTAAAAGGATTGTTATTTCCAGAGATGTGTAACCATTTTATATACATAAATATCACAGAATGCAACGCTTCACTTTTTTCGCTCATCACAAGATAATACGCTTATTGTAGATAGTATTACTGTGCCCCATTCCCCACAATAAAATGACTCCTTCCTCCCTTCTACCCCTCCTTCTTACCCTGTTCATCAATGTTACCAGTAATTTTGTCAATGTAACAAAGCAGTCTGTGCCAGTGCTCACTTGCTGTACTGTTTTAGCCTCACAACCTTATAATTTTAATGTTTGCATTTAATATAAGATTTGTTCGTCATACCTTCTATCGGTCAAATTTCAAAATGCTTATTAACGTGATCAACGAAATTTTATCAGTTTGTGTATAGTTGAGAGACGTATACCAATATTTGCACAAGTTACTTACAATGATATGTTTATACCGGTCTACCAGTGAGTTTTAGGATTTATACTTCTATGTTTATTGTTTAAAACATTGAGTTCATCGTTACAGAATATGTCTTTTATATAACAATTTAAAATTAAGAATCACAATTTTTCGTTTATATAGACGTAAAATAGTCACATATCTTTGATTTTAACTGTGCAGATAAACTCTGACATTGTGTGGACTGTCTGTTCAGCCTTGTGCGATGATGGCCTATAAAACCGAAAGCAGTTAACAATATATTTCGAAACAGTATGTTAAATAATCAAACTGCCAAATCTAAACATCGATCCTTCTTATGTTCTCAATTTTCCTTAGTGTTCTTGAGAAACGTAAGGAATTCGATATTTTATTACACGTTTGTTTTTTCCTATTTAATCCTTTAAATAGGGTCTTTTGTGTTCCGGATGTTTTTGTAGACTACCTTATGATTCAGATTTACGTCTACATCTACATCTACATGGATACTCTGCAAATCACGTTTAAGTGCCTGGCAGAGGGTTCAACGAACCACCTTCACAATTCTCTCTCTTTCCAATCTCTTATAGCGCGCGGAAAGAATGAACACTTATATCTTTCCGTACGAGCTCTGATTTCCCTTATTTTATCGTGGTGATCGTTCCTCGCTATGTAGGTCGGTGTCAACAAAATATATTCGCATTCGGAGGAGAAAGTTGGTGATTGGAATTTCGTGAGAAGATTCCGTCGCAACGAAAAACGCCTTTCTTTTAACGATTTCCAGCCCAAATCCTGTATCATTTCTGTGACACTCTCCCCCATATTATGCGATAATACAAAACGTGATGCCTTTCTTTGAACTTTTTCGATGTACTCCGTCAGCCCTATGTGGTAAGGACCCCACACCGCGCAGTAGTATTCTAAAAGAGGACGGGCAAGCGTAGTGTAGGCAGTCTCCTTAGTAGGTCTGTTACATTTTCTAAGTGCCCTGTCAGTAAAATGTAGTCTTTGGTGGGAAGATTAATTAAAAAATTCAGTTTTACTTCACTTTAAAGCTGGAACAGTTGACGAATAATTACTTCTGAGTACAATTGTACAAGTGCACCACTTTTGTTCATAATGCAAGGGTACGGAACCCTTACATAGCTGTACCCTTACATAGTATCGATCATGCGCTCTATGCAGCGATCATAAACTGAATCAAAGACTGCTGTGCAGTCAACAATGTGCAAGTGGGTGAGCGAGAGTCGAGTCCGTGAGTGGAAGTCGGGTGAGCGAGTGGCTAGAGACACTTGTACGGCAGCGAGGCCGGAGATTAATGGCAGAATATAGGTGTAATTTCACACCGTATTTGATTTCTGTTGAGTGTTTATAAATGTTGGTTTACAAAAGGGTGTTTTGGCCGGCCGCGGTGGCAGTGCGGTTCTAGGTGCTGCAGTCCGGAACCGCGGGACTGCTACGGTCGCAGGTTCGAATCCTGCCTCGGGCATGGATGTGTGTGATGTCCTTAGGTTAGTTAGGTTTAAGTAGTTCTAAGTTCTAGGGGACTGATGACCTAAGATGTTAAGTCTCATATTGCTCAAAACCATTTGAATAAAAGGGTGTTTTAATTAATAAAATACAGTATCTGAGAAAGGACATGTTATCAATTAGTAGTTTTCCTTAGATTTCACAATAACAGATGAGCACAATAATGAGTTTGATGCAAAATTAATTAAATATAACTTCATCTTCAGTGTATGCGAATAATAAAGTTCGGTGCGAAACTGGAGGGGGGAGCTAATAATGATGCATAGCTGCCAGTCAGTGGCACACTCACATCCTTGGCAGTATCTCATACAGGGTGACTTCATTTGGGAGCGCCGAAAAACACACACAGGGTACTGTGGTTGACTGAGCTCCACAGCCGGTCGTGGCTACGTCGAAGCGGCCGCGCTGAGTGCGTGCATGCCGGCTGGCTGGCCGATTTCGTAGCGTGTCACGTCACGTCACGACACGTCACAGCGGAGCACAGCGGGGGAGCACGCAGCTGCCGCCCTCACGGCTACGGGTGTCCCTTTAAAGAGGACGGCTCGCTCCGTCCCACCCGTGCGCTCCGTCAACCAAAGCCCTGATCAATATTGCTTCTCATCACAACTTGCCACAGTTCATTCGGCGCGGAACGTGACATAGTCCGCCACTCTAGAAAGGCACACTAGGGGTCATTCACGCTTATACGGAATAGTTCTGTTTTTGCATTTCTTATTCTTTCATGTCAAATCTGGCTGATTACCGATGGTACGTAGCCGATAGCAGGTCAATTAATATCTAATATCTAATAAGTTGTTTTTCAAAGTAAATTTATGTGCTGTGACACATTATTGCATATATACGGGTGTAAGTGGTAGCTGTTTTCAGTGTACCATGCTGCTGTGGATGAAGTCGATACCAACAAATTGATATAGGACACTCCTGACTTACCAGTCCAGGAAACAACCTCAAATTGGCCTACAAAAGCCACCTAAGATACAAGGCAGGCGTGACAGGCGAGATTTTAGTTAAAATCGTCCTTGGATATTTAAAATCGCATGTTCTTACAAAATGTAAAATTGACGTTTGCATAAATTTTACCTCAAAATATTGTGAATTTGAAAGCCATAACATTAAGAATTAAATCGTTTTGTTTGTCGGACCGCCATACTACGACACTACTGCACTTTTAGTGCTAAGTTTAGATCGAACTATAAAGGAAATGAAGTAATTTTTTGCAAAAAAGCTTAAATTGATAATGTGATGATACATGGGACTAAACCTGTCTGCCGCAAAGTCCTATATCAGTTTGTTAATGTGGGCTTCCTCTATGCACTGTGGAAAGTTGTAAACGGTTCACGTGTACATCCCTTATTAATGACGACTCCGTAAACTGTACTCTATGTGAAGCTGCAGCGAAGGAATACGTTGAATGAACTGCAAGAGAAAATATTAAGAGTCTCCACTCGTTGGTTCGCTGACGGTTGTAAGAGAGGTCTGCTTATCTCGTGCCTTTTAAAAATGTCTCCTTGTCCGGCTGAAATTCCTCTCCGTAGGCATAGCTTCGAACATAGCAACAGTCAACAGTGAATATGAGAGTGATCGCCGGGATCGCTACTGCTCTCACTAGTAATATATTCCCAGCCATCTGATCTAAGGAAACAGGTGACACCGCATTCATTTGTTCATTTGTTTGAATAAAGAAAACATATTTAGCAATACTTGGTTATTTGTTATCGTATAAACATTGTCCGCGGCACTTTTAATGTTTTTAATCACTTTTAAACGCGTGACTTCTACATTCAGTGACATATTACGTCTTAACATCAACAAGCATCGAGCTAAACGGCTTAAAGACTTTCACCAGCCGTTTACTGTTCTCTACGCAAGGTGCTGGTCTCCAGGGATCGTCCGTTTCCACTCACATTCATCTACGGTTTTCATTCGTACTTTATTATAAATTATGTAACGTTGTTTGTGGTGGTTGTCCTCTATGCGTTATGAAAAAATAAATTACGTGGATATGATTCATTTCACAGTTTTTTTATATGATTCGTTTCCCGCAAAACATTAAAAGACCACAGAAGTTGAACGTAATCTGCAGCGTAATTTTCCGTTCTGACTGGCTGAACCATGAACCATGAACTGAATACTCGTCTTAGAACGCAACCTAGCTTCAAATGTCAATTTCGTCAGTATCAAAGTTTCTTGTTAAAGATACTAGTGCGAAAGAGTCAGAACCCTTTAATTTAATATTCCTTGCAATCATTATGTTCAGTATATGAATCTGCTAGTCTATGTGAATTAAGTAAACATCACTCCGTGGCTTCCTGATTTCGCAAAAAGTTAACCAAAGACCTCCAAAGAACTGCTTGTTACGTACTGGCAACAGTCGTGATATTTCGTGACCTATGATACAACTGCAGCCAACCTCTGCCATCTAACAGTTGTGGCACTATTGTATCGCGGAAAAGCCTTACGCTGTTTGTTTAAGTTTTGTGTGAGGCACACTGAGTGCATTAAAGTTCGATTATTCGGTTTTATTAGTGAGCCAAGGATAAATGATACTTTAGTTCACAAATTTGTCCCTGTACACCTAGGAAACCCACCAGAACTTATATTGTAAGTGGTCTAGGGGTTGCCGGCACGGTAGCTCAGCGTGTTCGGTCAGGGGGTTAGCTGCCCTCTGTAATAAAAAAAACTGAGTCAATCGACCAACCACGAACATAAAAGGATGTCTTACGACGTCCGCCCCAAGCAAATGCAACGAACAGAAGCGAACAAAATGAGATTAAAAAAAAAAAGGGTAGCGTCTTTGATTCATAATCAAAACGTCTTCTGTCCCGTGTTCGATCCCCGCCACTGCCTAAATTTTGATAAATAATCAGCATTGGCTGCCGAAGACTTCCGGCATAAGAAGTCAGACTCATTCTGCCAACGGCCTTGTCAAAGAGGGCGGAGGAGCGGATAGAGGTTCAGGGCACTCTCTTGTCCTAGGGGTGGGAAATTGCCCCTAAAGGCGGAAGAATCAGCAATGATCAACGACATGAGGATGCAGAAGGCAATGGAAACCACTGCATTAAAGACACGTAACGTGTATCCACAGGACATGTGGCCTGTAATTGAAGAAGTGTCATGATGATCTCTCCATTGGCAAAAGATTCCGGAATAGTCCCCCATTCGGATCTCCGGGAGGGGACTGTCAAGGGGGAGGTTACCATGAGAAAAAGATTGAATAATCAACGAAAGGATAACGTTCTACGAGTCGGGGCGTGGAATGTCAGAAGCTTGAACGTGGTAGGAAAACTAGAAAATCTGAAAAGGGAAATGCAAAGGCTCAATCTAGATATAGTGGAGGTCAGTGAAGTGAAGTGGAAGGAAGACAAGGATTTCTGGTCAGATGAGTATCGGGTAATATCAACAGCAGCAGATAATGGTATAACAGGTGTAGGATTCGTTATGACTAGGAAGGTAGGGCAGAGGGTGTGTTACTATGAACAGTTCAGTGACCGGGTTGTTCTAATCAGAATCGACAGCAGACCAACACCGACAACGATAGTTCAGGTATACATGCCGACGTCGCAAGCTGAAGATGAACAGATAGAGAAAGTGTATGAGGATATTGAAAGGGTAACGCAGTATGTAAAGGGGGACGAAAATCTAATAGTCACGGGCGACTGGAATGCAGTTGTAGGGGAAGGAGTAGAAGGAAAGGTTACAGGAGAATATGAGCTTGGGACAAGGAATGAAAGAGGAGAAAGACTAATTGAGTTCTGTAACAAGTTTCAGCTAGTAATAGCGAATACCCTGTTCAAGAATCACAAGAGGAGGAGGTATACTTGGAAAAGGCCGGGAGATACGGGAAGATTTCAATTAGATTACATCATGGTCAGACAGAGATTCCGAAATCAGATACTGGATTGTAAGGCGTACCCAGGAGCAGATATAGACTCAGATCACAATATAGTAGTGATGAAGAGTAGGCTGAAGTTCAAGACATTAGTCGAGAAGAATCAATACGCAAAGAAGCGGGATACGGAAGTACTAAGGAATGACGAGATACGTTTGAAGTTCTCTAACGCTATAGATACAGCACTAAGGAATAGCGCAGTAGGCAGTACAGTTGAAGAGGAATGGACATCTCTATAAAGGGCCATCACAGAAGTTGGGAAGGAAAACATAGGTACGAAGATGGTAGCTGTGAAGAAATACTTCAGTTGATTGATGAAAGGAGGAAGTACAAACATGTTCCGGGAAAATCAGGAATACAGAAATACAAGTCGCTGAGGAATGAAATAAATAGGAAGTGCAGGGAAACTAAGACGAAATGGCTGCAGGAAAAATGTGAAGACATCGAAAAAGATATGAATGTCGGAAGGACAGACTCAGCATACAGGAAAGTCGAAACAACCTTTGGTGACATTAAAAGCAACGGTGGTAGCATTAAGAGTGCAACGGGAATTCCAGTGTTAAATGCAGAGGAGAGAGCAGATAGGTGGGAAGAATACATTGAAAGCCTCTATGAGGGTGAAGATTTGTCTGATGTGATAGAAGAAGAAACAGGAGTCGATTTAGAAGAGATAGAGGATCCAGTATTAGAATCGGAATTTAAAAGAGCTGTGGAGGACTTACGGTCAAATAAGGCAGAAGGGATAGATAACATTCCATCAGAATTTCTAAAATCATTGGGGGAAGTGGCAACAAAACGACTATTCACGTTGGTGTGTAGAGTATATGAGTCTGGCGATATACCATCTGACTTTCGGAAAAGCATCATCCACACAATTCCGAAGACGGCAAGAGCCGACAAGTGCGAGAATTATCGCACAATTAGCTTAACAGCTCATGCATCGAAGCTGCTTACAAGAATAATATACAGAAGAATGGAAAAGAAAATTGAGAATGCGCTAGGTGACGATCAGTTTGGCTTTAGGAAAAGTAAAGGGACGAGAGAGGCAATTCTGACGTTACGGCTAATAATGGAAGCAAAGCTAAAGAAAAATCAAGACACTTTCATAGGAATTGTCGACCTGGAAAAAGCGTTCGACAATATAAAATGGTGCAAGCTGTTCGAGATTCTGATAAAAGGAGGGGTAAGTTATAGGGAGAGACGGGTCATATACAATATGTACAACAACCAAGAGGGAATAATAAGAGTGGACGATCAAGAACGAAATGCTCGTATTAAGAAGGGTGTAAGACAAGGCTGTAGCCGTTCGCCCCTACTCTTTAGTCTGTACATCGAGGAAGCAATGATGGAAATAAAAGAAAGGTTCAGGAGTGGAATTCAAATACAAGGTGAAAGGATATCAATGATACGATTCGCTGATGACATTGCTATCCTGAGTGAAAGTGAAGAAGATTTAAATGATCTGCTGAACGGAATGAACAGTCTAATGAGTACACAGTATGGTTTGAGAGTAAGTCGGAGAAATACGAAGGTAATGGCAAGTAGTAGAAATGAGAACAGAGAGAAACTTAACATCAGGATTGATGGTCACGAAGTCAATGAAGTTAAGGAATTCTGCTACCTAGGCAGTAAAATAACCAATGACGGACGGAGCAAGGAAGACATCAAAAGCAGACTCGCTATGGCAAAAAAGACATTTCTGGGCAAGAGGAGTCTACTAATATCAAATACCGGCCTTAATTTGAGGAAGAAATTTCTGAGGATGTACGTCTGGAGTACAGCATTGTATGGTAGTGAAACATGGACTGTGGGAAAACCGGAACAGAAGAGAATCGAAGCATTTGAGATGTGGTGCTACAGACGAATGTTGAAAATTAGGTGGACTGATAAGGTAAGGAATGAGGAGGTTCTACGCAGAATCGGAGAGGAAAGGAATATGTGGAAAACACTGATAAGGAGAAGGGACAGGATGATAGGACATCTGCTAAGACATGAGGGAATGACTTCCATGGTACTAGAGAGAGCTGTAGAGGACAAAAACTGTAGAGGAAGACAGAGATTGGAATACGTCAAGCAAATAATTGAGGACGTAGGTTGCAAGTGCTACTCTGAGATGAAGAGGTTAGCACAGGAAAGGAATTCGTGGTGGGCCGCATCAAATCAGTCAGTAGACTGATGATAAAAAAAACAAAAACAAAAAAAATAGAAGAAAGCTGTCCAATGATATTGCAAAATTTATTCGGGCTTAACACTGACAATAACATGATTCAAATGTACTTGCGTTCATGAAAACATTTTTTAAGTTTGTTTAATAAAACTGTAAAACACCTGGAAGGCAATTGATAAGAGTTTTGGATGTATATATGGATAACCTTAAAAACGGTCTAACAAAAGGGAAACGAGATCTCTTTTTTGAATTTGTAAGATACCAAAAAAAGTAAACCTTTGTCTTCTCCTAAACTGGCTGGTAAAATTCAAATAATTCTTTTTAATATTTGTTGACAGACTTTGTAGTACATAAATAAACGGTTTGACTTTTTTTAACAAACCAGATATTTACAGTAAGCGATACAAATTTAAATACCAATCTGAATTTGCCGATTTTGCTAACAAATAAAAACTTTAAAGCTGAAAAACTATTTAAAAAAGGGAATTTTAGGAGAAAATTACATTATTAAATAAATTAAACGTTCAGATACATATTTATGAAGGTTTTGCAGCATTACTCACTACATATAAATGACTACAAATATTTAATAAGACAAATTATGATTTTAAAAATTTGTACGAATTAATTTCATTTCTATTGTCGATTCTTGTTACTTCAGTATTAAGAGAGTGAGGGTTTTTTTATGATGAATTTTAAGCGGCAGGACGAAAGAATCAAATGTTCCTGAATCTGGTAAAAATTATTTATTCATCTCATTTTAACTGCCGTCCACAAAGATGCTGTGAAGCTTTTCAGCAGTGAAAATTGTTTAAGTACTGCTAAAAGCAATAAAAAATATATTTTAAATGAAATAGGTAATATAAATAATACCTTATTTTAGTAAAATGTACTTTCTTCATATCTTTAACAACCAATATACCTTATTTGCCCAAAGAAAGATTGCATCCTTACATTCATCATGTTTATTCTGTTCTTTTTTTATCTTACAAAAGTTATTTTCAGTGAAAGATGTTGCAAATATAAAACGTATGATTAATCATTCCAGTGCTGTCAGCTCGGCTTTTTAATAAGTTATTTGTTAATGACAGTTGACATTTTAAGTTATGTGTATTGCCACCAGTTTCGTTCAGGAGTTTCTGCCTCGCCTCAAGGACGTAGTGTCATACCGAGTGAAACTTCCCTACGCTCCAGATTCACATTTGACCCTCTTCTGACACGAATTATTGTAGAGTAAATGCAACTTCTTATAGAAATAAAAATATGATCCACGATGTTTCCACACCACAAGTTGATGAAATAATAAGGAATGTTTATCGGTGACACACAAAAATGAGCTATAGAGAAGCAGTGTTTCCGCGTCCGTGTTAGTTTTGTACGGCTGTGCTGTGCAGCCACGCATAAATGATCACTGAAATAATAGTCAAATAACCAAAACAGCACTTGTCGAAGACTACATCCTGGATCACAACGAAGTACTGCGAAAGCGGGAAGCTCCAACATTGGCAACGTATGGCCGATTTTTGTCGGTCAGTGATTTACCTTTCTTATTCTGAATGTTATTTGTTGACATGCTATCGCGTATCTACCATCAGCAGCCAGCCATATAAATAAGCAAGGAATCCAAAAATATAATTATTACGTAAAAATCTTTCTGCTATCCTGCTTACAGCTCGTCTTCACCCAAATACATTCTAGCAGTAGTACAAGTTTTGACATAGGTTGGATATAAAGGATTGCTCTTCCGTTTTAACTACGCAGCTCAAAAAAAAAAAAAAATTAAAAAGAAACTAACCTCAGCTCTACCACAAACTTTTTTATCCTCTCTGTCACCTCTTGGCCCAGGATACTGCTGCTACGTACAGTATCCTATCAAATGGAGTTATAGTAGGTGAACTTCGTTGTCAGTGCAGTTCAGCAGGGCGCACTGAGATTCCAGTCGTGTCACCACGCGGCTATCGGCACCAGTCTGTCAACATGCCTCGAAGGGAGATTTCTAGCTTGAACCAAGCGCGTATTGTTATTTGGCGGTGAGTTACTCCTCGTTCTTTGAAATTCAGTCATTGTAGTGACACACAAGGTCTGGGTCTCAGTGGTTGCCCCTGGTGAGCACACCGGCGGATGGCTGCTGTCTAAGACTGCGCTCTACCAGAACTACGACTCGTTACTTTTGGTACATCACATAAATTACATGATAAATTGGTAGCATTGGTAGGGAAAGAAACACAAATGAACTTGTGAGAGATAAACTGGGAACCGACGACTTCTCTTTGGGTTTTGTTTCTTTGTTGGTCTTGCACATAATTAGAACCTCACGTAGTTAATGTTCGTCCAATATGTATTTTATATTCTTACAAAATATAAATTGTATTTTATAAGTAACAAAAATTAGTTGATAGCGTAACTTCCGGCTTTTATATTTTCAAGGTACCTGCTTTTCTTCCAAGTACAGTTTACATGCGCAAACATAAAAAAATCTATATAGCTATTATTATTGTTATTTTTGTACTCCTTAAACGTTCTTCATCATGATCAAAGGCAAGAGTTTTCTGTTATTATTGATAATTACGAAAGTGGATTATGAATAACAGAAACAAGTTTCATATAAATTCGACGAAGCACTGAAGTGACGTTTAATATATTTTTGTTTTGCGTTTTTCCTTTAATTTTACCTTTTTTTAGAGGATATTACGTTTTCTATCCATATATGATGAATCTATATTTTTTTTTATTTTTACTACATCATCCCTCCGTTTCACATCTCAACAACAGTTTTCGAAGAAAAGTTACATTAAACATTGACAGTTTTAATTTTGCTACAAATATTGTTTATTTTTATGTAACAGATAGGAGGTTAACACTGTAGAACAAATGTGTTCCGCAGGTTACACAGCCCTTTGTATACGCTAACTTAGTCTCTATATGGTTCACCACTTCTGAGTTCTATGGCGTTCTAATAAGACACTGATCACATATGCAGACAAAGCGATCGAAATGAGAAACGCCCGACAGATATACAACATACCCAACACACAGATAATGCGTTTAAGATCTTAACTGACCAAGGCTACTAGCAAAGGTACTGCAGTATATGGTTACTTATGAAAACCTACAGTAGCCAAAGGTAGTTTTACAACTCTACTGCCGTCTGAAATATAGGGCTTGCAGGTACTGTGTGGTGACTGCAGTAAAGCTACGCAATGAAAGGGGTGTGTCGACCCCGACAGTGCACAACTGATTCTACACGATTATTACGCCAAGAGGCAGTTTACGTTCATTTACACAATCCACTACAGTCTGTCCGCTGTTGTGCCCAGCAAATAAACTTGGCGGCCAATAGGATAGTAGTAGAACGGAAACCCCCTACCAAAGAGAGTAGCTGCTGTATTGAAGTGGGTTTATTTGCACGATGGAATAGGCTATGTTCAACTATAACAAAAGTAACTTGGTAATATGATGAGAAACAATTAATAATCATTAATTAAAAGGATGTAGGGGAAAGTTGGCCACTTCACTGTTCCTAATTTGCATCACTGCTATAGAATTCGTACCTCTTGTACTTACTAATATCTAGTGAAGTCAGATTGAACTATGTGCCGTATTGTCATCTAAGACTTCTTCGTGACGACGAACAGATCGTCTGAGAACAGCGTCAACTTTCTTGCAGTTTTCATCAAACTTTTTGTGTACGTGGCGAAAAGAATTGTTGATGTAAGGTAAGTGGCAACATAATGTTTTATTCATGGGTAAATATTTATGAAATAATCTTAGTTTTTAAGAGGTCACGAAGATGTAACCGTTGTGGCCCGTTTTTAGTAAACTGATCAAGTGAAAATGGAGACGTTGCATATAACGTACCGTTCTAAGTAACCCATATTTTACCGATACAGTTTGGGAAACCTGCTCGTATAGGAAGCTTTAAGGAATTCGCGTAGCATTTTTCGTGCAAAAGAATGTTTAAAAACGATGTGGTGAATTTTCTGATGTGTTCTTTGGCCTAAGTTGCCTACTAAATATTATATCGTATTATAGTATGGCGACAGGAAGGCGCTATGGAAAATGAAGCGCAGTTAAACTGCAATGTAGCTGTAACAGTATTTTGAAATATGGATCGTGTATGGAATGAACGTGCACACATATACAATGTGCAAAAGCCAAAAATTAAGAGGCATGCTGAAAACAGGAAAATGCAAACTGGGACGTAAAATTTTTTGGACACAGTAAAGTGTTTTCCATCGAAGATGAAAAAAGTTGTAAGATAATATTATTACGTTAGGAGATACGATGTTCGGTTTAGCCACGAAACTTGCGCTCGACATTGCAAAAGGAAACAGAGTAGCACATAATTTCAATGTAGAAGAAGCTACGGTAGGTAAAAACTGGGCTGCTGGGCTGAAGATGTCCAACAAATACGGCTGAATTGGAGCACAGTATGAAAGCTCCAAACAAAAGTTGCAAGGGCTAGGCAATGAGTCTATAAACTGAGGAGCAGATGATGTTATTGAAAAAAGAGAGAGAGAAGAGAGAGAGACAGGGAGACAGAGAGAGCTAGCCGAAGCAAAAGAGAAGAAATCTAGAAATACAGCTCCACCTCTCAAAAGGAACTGTTTTGGATACTCTGCGGAGAAGCCACCATATAAACTTATTTGTAAAACAGAGGAGGTAGGAATCAGTTACAATGACGGGCCTGCGGTATCTAGTGGCTCGAACGCGAGTTAGTATGTCTGGGATCAGTTGAAGCTTGTTGTGAGTTCTCACAGGAACGCTCCTCGGTAGATATTAAAATAACAAAAGCACTTAAAAAAGGAACTATAATTTACATCATTCAGACACGACGCGCGTCATAGCCTTGTCTCCGTTTTCTGGGTGAAGTTTTCGCCTTTTTCCCTCGATACGGTTCGAAGCACAATAATGCTGTCAAAGATTTTTCAAATTTATCGCATTTGCGTTGAATATTGATTCAGATGGGACCGAATTCCTAATGACCAGAGCTGAGATGGCTGAAAGACCTAGTGAAAATTCTCCGCTGCCTCTACCGCAATAAAATTTGTCTTTGAACACTATCAATTCTTTAATATTGCTGGGAGTATCAAAATGTTACCTCTTGTTTAGCATACTGTGTGTGCCCGAGTCATCTCTCATCTCAGAAACGATTCTGGGCATCGAAGTAATGTATGTGGATGTCGAAAGCACGAAAGATCTCAAGGATTTTTATGTTCAGTAAATACTACTAATGTTATACCAATATATTGATGCAACTATTGCTCTTCGAATCCAACTGTGGCCCTTTCCTACGACAATGTGTGGAAACAACACGCATTACTTCAGCACTTCAGTAAACAGTGCAATGTTTTCAAATATATAGACAATGAGAGTCAGTCGGGATACATACTACCACATACATGGTTATGTATACGTTGCACAGCTAGAATGAAAACGTGCTGAAATGATAACTTTATATGATTATTTACACAATTTAATTACATATACAAGTACGATATATATATGTCTGTTTCACAAATACATTATTAAATAGCTAAGTGCCCGGCGTTGATCGAGTATTTATGTACTCGGCTGTTCTGTTAGTCCATGTCCTCCTTCCCTCCTTCTTCCATCAACTCACATCACCACTCTCGGCTGATCTCCTCCTGTCCTACCACCTGCCTGTCTGCTCCACTCCCCTCTCTCTGGCCAACTGCCCCTATCTGTTCATCACCCCCATCCCCCTCCCACCCTTTAAGTTCTCCTTTTCCCTCTGTAACTTCATCTCCTCGCCCTCTCTCAGTCGATCCAGTAGCAGTGGATTGGTCTGTAAGGTAATCAGTTGTCACGTTGTAACGGATTGTAGTTCGATGAGCAGTGACCGCAACGTTTATTTGTCTTTTTGCATGATTATTCAAATTCACTGTCGCGCGATTGGTTTCAATTGACCGATGATGTCTCATCCGATGCATACCATCTCCGTTTGCATTTTCTCTTTCTTCTTGTGTACATGAAAGTGTTTGTGATAATCGATTCGGCTCAATTTCATTTCGCTCTTTGCGTTGCTCCGCAGTTCGATTAGATTGAAAATTCGTTTGGTTTGTAGCATTGTGTGTCCTGCGACCCAAATTGCTCCGTCTTATTGGCGGCATTTCAGTGCGATTAAATTTTGTCAATTCAATTCAAGTCTATCGATTGCGACTCAATGTGTGATGCGAATAGACGCAATTCAATTGATTCACTCTGTTGTTACTGTATATTAGTTTTTCACTTCAAAACACACAGTATGTCGTGTGTAAATCTGCAAAGTAGTTTGAAATCAAACAACGAAACTTAATTAATTTCCTGAAACGATTGCGATGAACTTACGACAGAATCAAAATTCAGTCGAGAGCAAACAACTCAATCAATTTATCTATACTTTATAACCTACGGGCTTGATTCACAATTTGACAGTCAGAAGTCAAAAGACGTTTTCAGACGTAGTAGCGAAATGAATTGGAATTGAAGTAAAATAACTACATTTGTTGGACACATCGGGAAACATCACAAAAGTAAAAACAAATGCAATTTTATTTTAATGTTGGCTGGAATGCGTTTTCCCACATTTTTCTCCCAATCTTGCAGATTTCTTTTTGCAGTTTAAAATATTCAATTCTGTTACTTCCATCCTGGGGCCACAACGAACTGGAAAATGCACCAACCAATCCTATCCTCAGTTATGATCGTGAATGCATTCGACTTTCATTTGTTACTGTCGCTAACTTTTATCCTTAAAACTTTTCATACTATAAAACGAACATAACAAAAAAGAATTACGTATATCCATAGTTCGAATATTGATCTATGGTTTTGAGTTCATACAAAAAGCCTACACAAAAAAGCGCTTTCAGTTTTTCTCGAATTTTCCAATTTTCTGGGTAACTTTTCCAGTTTTTTTTCCTAAAACCGTATTCGGACAATTACGAACATTTTTTTAATTAACAATAACGGTCCAGCCTTTTTCAATTGATGTGCTTGCCAACGAACGGCATTTAATCTTTGTTTATATAAATTTCCTGTACCGTTTCGATCACTGGCCATCTACAAAAGAACATGAAATAAACTGATGAAAAGTATCCCGTCAGTGATAACAGCACAAATCGTAAGCCCAAAGGCAAGTGATTTTGCACGGACGAATTGTACCAATAACATAGACGAGATACGTTGTATCACTTTATTTCATGTCTTTTTAATATCGCCACTGACCGAAATGAGTCAGTAAACTAATAATATATTTATGGTCCATAAAAAAATATTAAATTGTGTAAGGGCACCCCTGACTGCTGCATCGCATTTTCCGTTTATACAGTACACTTTGCACCACATTTCTCGGCAGTTTTTTTTTTTTTTTCAAAAAAGTCGCTGCACATGTTAACATGAGCTATATCGTTTTATTCTTATTCACATGAACTATCGGACGCGAGCGAAAATATGCGTCATTCCACTTTGGTGGATATCTGGGCAGCTGAAAGCTGCACTTCTCAAAAACATACATTATTGCTCACGTTAGTTTACATTCTGTAGTTTGCTTTAACGTTTCTACATCTGGAATTCTTGCTGCATTATTACTGACGTCCACTTTCAGTGGGGCACGGTGCGTATAGCGGTGTTTAAGTTCTTCAAAAGGAAATGGGTAAAGATTAACAGACGGTTGTATGAACCATTTTGGAGCGGCAGTACCATTAAAACTTATGAGGAGTGGAAGTGGAAAACATTCTAAGTTCCAAATCTGTCATCTCGCAGAAAATGTGAAAACAATGTGTCTCTGCTTCTACGTAACGGATTTTATCTAAGAAATTGAGCAGGTACTACGATACTCACCGCATCAACGCAAAAAAAAGATTGAATGGGATAAATTAATAAATAAATACCCTATCAAGAATGTTGTAGGTGCCGAATCAGGAAACTAATTCGTTCTAAGTGTGAATAAGGAAGTTATTTACATGATGATTCCTGCAAGGAAGACAACAGCTATTTATTTACACAAGCAGCACCGTTACCAGGTTCGAGCCGATAGACTCATCTTCAGAAGATTGTTCACGTTTAAATTATGTTTGTTGTCTTTACATTAGTTGCTGGCTGTTTTGGTTACAACAAATAATATAAACAACAACAAATGTAATGCAAACGTTGAGAAACGTCTGAAGTTGGCCCTGTCACTCCGAAAGCGGCAACGGGGCTATTTGTGTAAATAGAGAGCGTTGTAAACAGTGGCTAGTTGTTGTTTCTTTCTTTTCAATTATCAACTTGTATTTTATAATAGCCGTGGTATCAAAGACGTCGGTCTTCGAAAGAATGGCTGAAAGTATTTTTTTTAATGCCCATTCATAATGAAGCATTACGGTTTATTTGTATTATTGCAAGTACAAAAATACTGCATTTGGTTTTTAACTAGTAGGACTGTAATCAACAAATTTTTGGAACTCCAGAGGAAAGCACAGATTAGCAGAAAGACCATGCGCCATCTGCTAACGCATGTTTGGATGAAATCTCGGCAACAGAATATCGAGAATACAACAGCACTGAAAACCAGTTTTGTGACGAACTTCGAGGTGCCTTGAGGAAGAAATTGAGGAGAGGGAATCGTGTCCAGAAAAGTCATCCAACGACGCTTCAGAGCGTGAAGTTCAGGCGCCGGTGCTGTCACTGGACCCCCTTCGGTAGCAAACGTGCCACTCTGTGATGACGGACCGTAGGTGGAACGTCTCCCAATATTGTTTCTTATTCAGTAATCGTAACTGATTGCCACGATCGTTAGTGGGGAAGATGGTGCGAGCGGCTGCGTAGGCAGACCTCGTCTCCTATGAGTACGATGAGCTGTTGGCTCGGTGGATGACGTTTTCGGACACGTGTTTCAATCCGCAGCTTATTTTTCTCCTGGAATGCTCTAAAATCTCCGTTGTTCTTCCGTATACAGGTGAAAAATAATCTGTAAGCGGAAATATGTGTTCTAAACCATCATCTACCAAGACAACAGAGAATCGCATTCACAGGAAACAAAGCCTGTCTACGCAGCAGTTGGTTAGCTCCATTTTCTCCACTGGCGACCGTGACAGTCAGTCGTTATCACTGAGCCGCGCGTAGTGGCTGCGCGATTTGAGACGTCATGTCACGGAGCACGCTGCCCCTCCCGCCGGAGGTTCGAGTCCTCCCTGGGGCATTGGTGTGTGTGTGTGTGTGTGTGTGTGTGTGTGTGTGTGTGTGTGTGTGTGTGTGTTTCTTAGCATACGTTAGTTTCAGTAGTGTGTAAGTCTAGGGACCGATGCCTTCACCAGTTTGGTCCCTTAGGAATTCACACACATTTGAACACTGAATAACAAACAACATTGCACGACGTTCTGCCTATGGTCTGTTAGTGTAGAGTGAGAAATTTTCTGCCCAAGGGGTGGCGTAGTGGCAGGCGTCGACGCCAAAGCTTTCTTTTTTCGATTAATTGGCTTTGGGTTCGTGCCCATTCTGCCATGTCAATAGTGTAATCTCAATTTTGAAGATATTAAGATCAAGACAACACACCAACCAGCCGCCAAACAGAGAAAATGTCCGACCGGGCCGGGAATCGAACCCGGACCCTTTCACTTGTCAATCCTCCGTGCTGACCGCGCAGCTACCGAGTAGGACAGGCACCAATAAATAGGACTCCATGTAGCGTCGAAGGACGACGTTTCCGGATACGGTTCCCTATTCTCGATTTGTTCCTCAAGGCACCCTCTACAACCTCTCGAAGTTTCTCGCAATATTTATCGGACACCTTGTATACTAACTGCCGGTCGGTTTCCAAGATACAGTTTTTTCATACTGGCAGGAATGAAAACTCTATATATGATATTAAATAGATTTGTTTTGTTTCTTCTTTAAGGAGGCATATATTTATAGCTTTCATAAATGACTCACGATTTCGTACAAAAGCTGTATGTTGCTTTGTATTAAAACTATGTTCAACAAGAGAGCACTCTCAGGCATAAGACATATTAATTGCAGGACGTTTGTGTCTAGATCATAATTCGACGTACGTCCTGTAATTAAAGACTTTTATAGCTGAGGTTCGTCTTGGAGGGTCTTTTGCTGGCTGAAACTGGCTTTAATAAAGTGATATACACATATTGTACCAAATCTAGATTTTTCAAATAGGTTTTGCGTTTAATATCGATTGCTTTCACCAGTTAATGTACAGTAGATACATGCTTTGTGGGATGTCGGAACTGGCGTTTGGACACGATGAGAATTATTTTCCATTTAATGTGTGATACATCAATTCCTACATATTTTTGATTGTAATAATATTTCCAAACATTTAAAATTATGTATACTTTTTACATTTTCAATCGACTTTTGTATTTTAGGTGTGGGACATCAAAGACGTCTAACACCACCATAACGGTAAGAAATGGCCTATGAGACAAATTCTTACTGTACGAAAGGTCGATGTTAGGAACAAACCATTAGCTGTGCCAAGTTATACAGCCTTCACTTCATATTAAGTTAGGTATGGCGGAGAACTTTGAAAAGGCTCTTTCCAAAGCTGTTTCACAGCGGAAGACCGCACTGCAGTTCCTTCTCTAAATCCTCGCACAAACGAAAAAATGGCTGACATCGAAATAAGTGTCCAAGGAATAGAAAAGCAACTGGAATCACTCAACAGAGGAAAGTCCACTGGACCTGACGGAATACCAATTCGATTCTACACAGAGTACGCGAAAGAACTTGCCCCCCTTCTAACAGCCGTGTACCGCAAGTCTCTAGAGAAACGCAAGGTTCCAAATGATTGGAAAAGAGCACAGGTAGTCCTAGTCTTCAAGAAGGGTCTGCGAGCAGATGCGCAAAACTATAGACCTATATCCATGACGTCGATCTGTTGTAGAATTCTAGAACATGTTTTTTGCTCGAGTATCATGTCGTTTTTGGAAACCCAGAATCTACTCTGTAGGAATCAACACGGATTCCGGAAACAGCGGTCGTGTGAGACCCAACTCGCTTTATTTGTTCATGAGACCCAGAAAATATTAGACACAGGCTCCCAGGTAGATGCTATTTTCCTTGACTTCCGGAAGGCGTTCGATACATTTCCGCACTTTCGCCTGATAAACAAAGTAAGAGCCTACGGAATACCATACCAGCTGTGTGGCTGGATTGAAGAGTTTTTAGCAAACAGAACACAGCATGTTGTTATCAATGGAGAGACGTCTACAGACGTTAAAGTAACCTCTCGCGTGCCACAGGGGAGTGTTATGGGACCATTGCTTTTCACAATATATATAAATGACCTAGTAGATAGTGTCGGAAGTTCCATGCGGCTTTTCGCGGATGATGCTGTAGTATACAGAGAAGTTGCAGCATTAGAAAATTGTAGCGAAATGCAGGAAGATCTGCAGCGGATAGGCACTTGGTGCAGGGAGTGGCAACTGACTCTTAACATAGACAAATGTAATGTATTGCGAATACATAGAAAGAAGGATCCTTTATTGTATGATTATATGATAGCGGAACAAACACTGGTAGCGGTTACTCCTGTAAAATATCTGGGAGTATGCGTGCGGAACGATTTGAAGTGGAATGATCATACAAAATTAATTGTTGGTAAGGCGGGTACCAGGTTGAGATTCATTGGGAGAGTCCTTAGAAAATGTAGTCCATCAACAAAGGAGGTGGCTTACAAAACATTCGTTCGACCTATACTTGAGAATTGCTCATCAGTGTGGGATCTGTACCAGATCGGGTTGACGGAGGAGGTATAGAAGATCCAAAGAAGAGCTGCGCGTTTCGTCACAGGGTTATTTGGTAACCGTGATAGCGTTACGGAGATGTTTAGCAAACTCTAGTGGCAGACTCTGCAAGAGAGGCGCTCTGCATCGCGGTGTAGCTTGCTCACCAGGATTCGAGAGGGTGTGTTTCTGGATGAGGTATCGAATATATTGCTTCCCCCTACTTATACTTCCCAAGGAGATCACGAATGTAAAATTAGAGAGATTCGAGAGCGCACGGAGGCTTTCAAACAGTCGTTCTTCCCGCGAACCATACGCGACTGGAACAGAAAAGGGAGGTAATTAATGACAGTGGCACGTGAAGTGCCCTCCGCCACACACCGTTGGGTGGCTTGCAGAGTATAAATTTAGATGTAGATGTAGATAAACATTTATGAGTCTTTCAGTCACGTGAGATCAGGTTTAATTCCAAGATCAGAAAGACCGAGTTACAAGCATCTTTTTTCTTTCTGACCACAAGTCAGAGAATCGTTAATTGATGAGATCTTTGATGAGAAACTCAAGAATATCGAGTTACACGCTTCCATATATTTCAGAAATATTTTTTTAAATTTGGAAATTTGTGGTAAGGTCTTATGTGACCAAACTGCTAAGGTCACCGGTCCCTAATCTTCTAGACTACTTAATCTAACCTTAACTTACGATAAGGACAACACCAACACCCATGCCTGAGGGAGGATTCGAACCTCCGACGGGGCAAGGCGCACGGACCATGACAAGGCGACTTAGACCGTGCGGCTACGCGGCACCATATTTCAGAGTTATTGCTTACGAGTTTTAGGGTAACAGAAGAGAAGAGAATTATGTTTCTGTAGTAACTAAACTGTTGGACGCCAGCCAAAAATGGGATTAACGTTTTGAAAATATAATTTTTACGTTTGCACTTTGATTCCCCGCCCCCCGGAAAATCCATAGTTTTAGCGGTAAACAGGTTGAACGCGACGGCCTTACCTTCCAACATCACACACTGGAACATGTCAATGATGAGCAGTTACTGTTTGTTTCTATTTTTAGGTCTTCAAGAGAAATATTACCAAAAAAAAATCACAATCACATTTCTCCCAGTAAATTCATACATAACTTTGTAAAATGCAGAGGCGACAGAAGTAATGGGACAGCGATATGCACATCGCGGTAATATCGCGTACACAAGGTATAAAATGGCAGTGCATTGGCGGAGCTATCTTTTGCACTCACATGATTCGTGTGAAAAGGTTTCCAATGTGACTACGGACGTACGACGGGAATTAACAGACTTTGAATTAGGAATGGTAGTTGGAGCTATACACATGGGACATTCCATTTCGCAAATCGTAGGAGATTTCAGTATCCCGAGATCCACAGTGTCAAAAGCGTGCCGGGAATACCAAATTTCAGACATTTCCTCTTAACACGGACAACGCAGTGGCCGACGGCCTGAGAGCTATCAGTGCGATCAGAGAAGCAACACTGCGTGAAATAACCGTAGAAGTCAATATGGCGCATACGACGAACCTATCCGTTAGGACAGTGAGGAAAAATTTTGCGTTGATAGACTATGGCAGCAGACGACCAACGTGAGAGCCTTTGCTAACACTTCGACATCGCCTGAAGCGCCTCTCCTGGACTCGTGACAATATTGGTAGGAGACTAGACAACATTGGTTGGGTCAGATGAGTCCCGATTTCAATTGGTAAGAGCTGATGGTAGGGTTCGAGTATGACGCAACCCCCACGCAGTCACGGACCCAAGTTACAAGGAACTGTACAAGCTGGTGGTGGATCCATAATGGTGTGGACTGTGTTTACGTGGAATGGACTGTGTCCTCTGGTCAATCTAAACCGATCACTGGCTTCAAATGGTTATGTTCGGCTACTTGGAGACCATTTTCAGCCACTCATGGACTTCATGTTTCCAATCAACGATGAAATGCGCCATTTCAGCGGGCCACAGTCGTTCGTGATTGGTTTGAAGAACATACTGGACACTTCGAGCGAATGATCAGGCCACCCAGATCGCCCGACGTGAGTACCATCGAACAGTTATGGGACACAATCGAGGGGTGAGTTCGTGCACAAAATTCTGTACTAGCAACACATTCGCAATTATGGACAGCTCTAGAGATAGCTTGGCTCAATATTTCTGCAGAGGACTTCCAACGACTTGCTGAGTCCATCCATGTCGAGTTGCTGCGCTATACCGGGACAAAGGAGGTCGGACACGATATTAGGAGGTATCCCAGAATATTTTTCAGATTTTAATAACTGTTTTGACGATACTGTATGTATAATATAATTGATTTGTTGTTTTATCTACATCTACATCTACATGGATACTCTACAAATCACGTTTAAGTGCCTGGCAGGGGGTTCTTCGAACCACCTTCACAATTCCCTATTATTCCAATCTCGTATAGCGCGCGGAAAGAATGAACACCTATATCTCTCCGTAAGAGCTCTGATTTCCCTTATTTTATCGCGGTGATCGTTCCGCCCTATGTAGGTTTGGAATTTCGTGAGAAGATCCAGTCGCAACGAAAAAAGCCTTTCTTTTAACGAATTCCAGCCCAAATCCTGTATCATTTCTGTGACACTCTCTTCCATATTTCGCGTTATACAAAACGTGCTGTCTTTCTTTGAACTTTTTCGATGTACGCCGTCAGTCCTACCTCGTAAGGATCCCACACCACGCAGAAGTATTCTAAAAGAGGACGGACAAGCGATTTATAGGCAGTCTCCTTAGTAGGTCTGTTACATTTTCTGGATGTCCTGCCAATAAAACGCAGCCTTTGGTTAGCCTTCCCTACAACATTTTTTATGTGTTCTTTCCAATTTAAATTGTTCGTAATTGTAATACTTAGGTATTTAGTTGAATTTATGGCTTTTAGATTAGACTGATTCATCGTGTAACCGAAGTTTAACGAGTTCCTTTTCGCACTCATGTGGATGACCTCAAACTTTCCGTTATTTAGGGTCAACTGCCACTTTTCGCACCACTCAGATATTATTTCTAAATCGTTTTGCAGTTTGTTTTGATCTTCTGATGACTTTATTAGTCGATAAACGACAGCGTCATCTGCAAACAACCGAAGACGGTTGCTGAGATTGTCTCCCAAATAGTTTATATAGATAAGGAACAGCAAAGGGCCTATAACACTACCTTGGGGAACGCCTGAAATCACTTCTGTTTCACTCGACGACTTTCCGTCAGTTACTACGAACTGTGACCTCTCTGACAGAAAATCGCAAATCCAGTCACATAAATGAGACGATATTCCATAAGCATGCAATTTTACTACCAGCCGCTTGTGTGGTACAGTGTCAAAAGCCTTCCGGAGGCTTATGAGAGTGTTTGATTAATTTTCAGATTATGTGTATCAAATGTTTAGTTAATACTGTGTTATATAATGTTTTATTAATCTTCATGACACATTAAAATTTATATGGATACGATTTCATTATTATTCTGTTTCTCGGAAAAAGAAAATATGATTGTCCGTGTGAAATCAGTATCCCAAAATTCCGACTTAGAAAGAACACGCAGAAAAAACTTTCAGTTTCTTTAGCAGAGCTTCAGTTCGAGATGTAAGCAGTAAGTAGGCGTGTGACGGGCGGCTGTTCTTCGGAGTGTAGCGCCGCCCACGGCGCACGCAACAGCTGCAGCCGCCAGCTGCCAGCTGCCGCCGGCCGGCGCGCGGCCACGTGCTCGGCGCCGACACGTCCTCCCTCTACATGCGTCACACATCCCAGTGCCCGCATGCACTCCGTGCGCCCGTATCGCGGAACCGAATCCCAGACCGTACTTCACGAGTCAGTTCCCGGTCCCGACGAAAATCCTTCCATTCGATCCAGTGATCGTCTGTTCTACCGATAATGTCAAATTTTGCTAAATTTTCGCAGATCTGGGCGTATTTTTGTAGGAACTATAACAACAGAATCCAAAAAAAGGTCAATGCAGGAAGTTCAAATTGGCATGCCGTAGCAATATACCAGCCGACAGTCCGCGAAGTAGCGTCAAGTTGCTCGAGTATCAAGCAACTCCTCCAAACAATGTAAGCAGGCATTATGATATTTTGTGGAAGAATCTCCTTTTCAGAAGGTAATCGCATTATGATTGCTTATAGTTCTTCGACCTTCAGAGTTCCCACACATTATGAGCCGTAATATAATCTTAGCCTTCATCATTGTAAATTAAAAAATAAGTAATCATCTAAAAAAATCATAAAAAGTTGTCAACTAAAACATAACACTACTTCGTCTTTATATAACTTTATTCATTCGGTTGAGAAGTACCTATAGGTACTAATTTATGCTGTGCGTTCCCATATGTGCACACACACACACACACACACACACACACAAACCTGTATCTTGCAGCAAAATGGTTACGTATGTTTGATAACCCCTACTGATAGAAATATGCATAGAAGTACCCAGAAAGTAGTATTATATACTGCGAAGGAACCAAACACAAACACCTACGTGATTGCTTGACGGGGCTTTCTTCCTCCGATAATATGTAAAGACGGTAGTAAATCAAGTCATGTGAATGACGAATCAAATCTTACTATTGGCACTAAGCACTACAGTATTTGCATTTCACATTTCTTTCCGTCTCATTGTCTGGTGTTACTCGAAAACTCACTGTGACGTCTGTTGGTGTTTTTAGTTTGCGCTAAGAATTATCTATGTAAATGACGCCGCTCTCCAGCATTCAATTTATAATTTATGCCATGGAACCGATCCTATTAGCCACCTGAGTCGTAATTTTGGGTTTTTAATTTATACTACTAATTCGTTCTTCCCACTTTATTATTGTTATATTGTGAAAACTGCAATAACGTTAACTTCGCACTGTTTTACCTACTGCCCGCTGTATGTTGTACGTCTTTTAGTGTTTTTCTTTTACGTTAAGAACTTACTCTACACGCCGAGTTCCTTTCATTATCATGCTGTGGAAACTGCAATTCTGTTAGCACGGATTTTCGTAGCCACTCTTGGCTGTATGGTCTTTACTGCTCAAAGCCAAAAATAAATAAAATAACTTGGAAACACTACGAATCCGAGAAACAGTCCATTGTATTTACTTCCGAACCAAGAATCGTACAACGAGTGTCGTCGACTAAACAAATTATATCTGCGGAATTCTTGGTTAAAACTAAGGAAAGAATAGTAATGTTTTATATACACGTTCCTTAGGGTATTCAGATTTGTCACCACTGTCGTGTTGAGCTTTGCTACCTATCAAAATGAGTGAAGTATTGACCACCGACTTGTAAAATAATGCATGCATATTTGTTTTGTAACCATAAAATGACGCGTCAGTAGGTGTCCACCGTACAAGTTACATTTCTTACATGCAATATTAGAGATTTAAAATATAGGTAGCGGTTTCTAGAGAGTCCTAACGATATACAGACTGTTGTAACCACAACTACATTTTACATTGAGTTCTGATCGTTTTAGGACCAACCAGACAGAAATGAGGCACTGTCATTGTGCCAGGACTAACAACTTGGTTTCGGGACGTCGCGTCAAATGTGAAAGAATGCTCGAATACTTCGTATACAGACATACATATTTCTTATGGCAGACGGACTCTTGCCACCACTGTGTCATATTACTTTGAGCGAGCACCGTGACAGAGTAGTGTTTTTGTCTTTTTGCCAGGTTTAACTGCTTGCTAATGGGATGCGTGCTCGCAGCAGGTGTGCTGTCGTGGCTGTAAATTGGCGACGCGCGCGCTCGGCGCTGCGCGGGTAGCGCGCGGTCTGCGCTGGACGGGACGCGACTTACCGGCCCCAGGTTGAGGAAGCCGGTGCGCGCCGCCACCTGGTCGGCGACGGCGGTGCCCGGTGCGCCCCGCAGCCGCACCAGGAACGAGTTGGTGAAGACCTCGTGCGGCGCGCCGGCCGCGGCCGCGGCCGTGGCTAGCGCCAGCAGCAGCTGCAGTGCGCTCGCCGCCCCCAGCATGTCTGTCACACTGCCCGCCGAGCCGCGCCGCACGCCGCCGCCGCCGTGACGTCAGCTGTGACGTGGCGCATTGATTGGCGGCGGCGCGCATGCGCGGGCGGGCGGGCGCAGCGCGCGGGGCGTGTTTTATCGAACCCCGCCCCGCGCCCTCCCGCGGCACTCCAGAACGGCCGCGTCTCGTGTTGTCTCCGGCTCGCACCTGCCAGCTGTCCCTCCCCACTGGTGGTGGCGGAGCAGTGGTAACGCTTCTCGTTGCCGCCGTCCGCCGCTGTGTTGGTCGCCCGCACTCCTGTATCAGTTCACAGAGACGGATGCTTCGGAGTTCAGCTGCTACACCCAACATGTCCGTCTTTCGCCACCCCTTCGTCAAATCGGCCACTCCCACTATTACTTTTTTCATCAGCATTTTGCCTCTTTGCATACGCAGGGAATCTTCCAACTACGAACACGGTATCGAACGAAAGGTATAGATAGTTTACTCATGACTAATATCGTCGTCTTAAACACACACACAAACACATACCCACACACTCACACACACACACACACACACACCTTTTTTCGCCAGCGATCCGTTTTTTGAGAAATAGTAAAAAATGCGTCCAATTACAGTGAAATGAGATAATCGTATGGCAATGCTGACCGCGAGACCCCACAGGGGGCAGTCATCCACCGCGTTGCAAGTCTTTCAGTTGACGTGAGAAAATCTCCGAGACGGTGGGAATCGAACCCGGGCTTGGTCCATGGCAGTCAGATGCACTGATCACTCAGCTAAGGGGCAGACCCCAGTTATGATACCGGCCAGTGTGGCCGAGCGGTTCTAGGCGCTTCAGTCCGGAACCGCGCGACCGCTACGGTCCCAGGTTCGAATCCTGCCTCGGGCATGGATGTGTGTGATGTCCTTAGGTTAGTTAGGTTTAAGTAGTTCTAAGTTCTAGGGGACTGATGACCTCAGATGTTAACTCCCATAGTGCTCAGAGCCATTTGAACCAACCCAGTTATGGTACAAGGGCATAACTCAATATAAAAAAGAAATCGACAATATTAGGAAAAATTATAGGTTGCTCCTCACTGTATAGTCGAGGCATTGAGTTGCAGACAGCAACAACGAAAAGACTGTCCCACACTCATCTTTCGGCCAAGGCGTTCTTCAGAATAGAAAACACGCACACATTCACACAAGCAAGGACACCTCACTCACACATGATAGGTCCGAGCTGCCGAAGATGGTGCACATGTGTGCGTGAGGTGTGTTTGCTTGACCGACTGTGTGTGTGTGTGAGTGTGTGTGTGTGTGTGTGTGTGTGTGTGTGTGTGTGTGTGTTTTATTTCTCTAAGAAGACTGGCCAAAACCTATATTTGCAACTGTCTATTCATTGTGACTGTCTGAAATCAGCGTGTTGTCCGCCCCCGGTAGCTGAATGGTCAGCGTGACGGAATGTCAGTCCTCTTGGCCCATGTTCGATTCCCGGCTTTGTCGGGGAATTTTCTCCGCCTAGGGACTGGTTGTGCTGTCATCATCATCATCCTATCATCCTCATCGCCGAAGTGGCGTCAAATTGAAAGACCTGCACCAGGCGAACGGCCTGCCCGGCGGGTATACTATTAAATAAATTAAATAAAACTCGGCGTGTCATCTTTACGGTGAGGAGCAACCTATCATTTTCCTAATGTTGTTGATATTCCACTAATATTGTTGACACACCAGCCTGAAGTTTCTATTGTTTTATTTTTGAAAAACATACAAATCCTAAATTTATAAGCGAATATATCAAGCCAATATCAGAATCCAAAGCCAAGATATCAAAATCAAAATACAATCAAGAAACCTATTGAACATTTTTGTTCTACTCAAAAATAAATGTTATTTATAGCAAAATTGAAATAATCAATATTTAATTTAGGTTATACTCGAAAATTGTTGATTTGTAACGCGAAAGACAGGATTCTTGTTGTAAGAACTTAATAAAAACAATACAGATCTATCACATTGCTCTAGAAAACACAATTTCCTCAATATTTTAAAATTAAAAACAAATGCAAAAACGAAACATATCTAACAGCACTTCACTACTTCATTGAACTTACATAAAACATGTTTCTACTATTCATAAACTTTCGCATTTATCGATAATAACAAGAAACTCTTGTCGATGATCATTATGAAAAACAGTCTATCGAGTACGATTAACAATAATAATGGTAATAATACAGACTTTTAATGATTGTGAGTGTAAACTGCACTTGCATCATAAATAATTGCTTTGGTTGCATACGAGATCGACTAATTTTTATCACTTATAAAATGCAATTTATATTTTATAAGGATATAGAATACACAATGGACTTAAACTTAGCGATGTGCGGTTCTAAATACGTGCAAACAAACAACAACAAAAAAAAACAAAGAAAAGTCGTCAGCTTCCAGTTTCTGTCTCATAAATTCATTTATGTTTCTCTCCCCACCAGTGCTACCGGCACTACCGGTGATACTAACATTTACTACGTCATTTATGTATTGTACCAAAATGACCAATCCAAAATTTTGGTAGCGCTCCTCTGTCTCTATGGCAACGTCACTTCATTGCTCTCTAGACCGCTACGGTTTTCGCCTGCAGTTGTTTGCACTTTGTAGCTGAAAGCTGTCAAAAGCGCTACTAGGAATTTCTTTAGCTACTACTCGACTGTAGTAGTGTCTTAGTAGTAAAAAACAAATATATTAAAACATCATGCGTGATGCAGTATTTATTCATGCATCTCAGTGTTTATGAGCAATGAAATATTCTTGTAGGTACATTCAGCAACGTATGTGGATAACGTCTGCGAAATATGTTGCGTAGAGAGTTAGTAGCAATGTGGAACATACATACATATATAGGCTACATGCATCGATTTTTACAATATGCAGGGATTTACAGTGAATTTTTTCGGCTACTCAAGTATACCATAGTGAACGGCACTGCTAGATATTATTTCCTACAACAGTTTTTCAAACCGTAATTTTTACCCTCCATCTCAAAACTATGTTTTTGGTTTGAACCCGTCTTCCATCCATGATGTGTTGTATTTATATTAGCAAAGAGGTATCGCTCTATTCCCTCTCTCATTATCTTTTTAAGTAAATAATTTTATCTTGCTGTTGCACTGGGGTGCTTCCAATGCTTTCCGAGTTTCAAGTAGTTTATGAAGGTTACATATTTTTGAAACTGACTGTGCAATCCGCTTCATTATTATTCAGTTAATCAAATTCCAGGCTAGTTTCGCTCTTGATATCCACCATTCAGTCCGCTAACTCTTGGACCTAAGCTGTTGTAAACTGCAATACAAAAACTAGCAAGCAAATATAATCACGAAAGCAAGGCTATTTCGAGTCGACGAACTGGAAAAGTTGCCAAGGTTAGCGAAACGTAGCTAAAGTTTTCATACTCCTACAGTTTTTCTTACAAACACACTCACACACTCTCTCTCTCTCACACACACACACACACACACACACACACACACACTGCTCATTAAATTGTTGGCCTGTGGTGCTCGTTCGTTCTTTTGTGGTAAGTGATGTAGCTAGAGTTGTAAAACTATCGTAGGCTATTGTAGACTATCATAAGAGCCGTAGACCACGATGGTTCTCATTGTAGCGTTGGTCAGCTAAGATTGTAACCGCTACTTGTTGGTTGTTACCACATTTCGATTGCTTTGTTACTCTATGCGTTCAGTGTCTTGCTAGGTTCCCCACAAACCAGAAGCGGTGAACCTTCTAGAAACTGAGTGAGGATATACAAAGGGCCACATAATCTTCGGAATATTTTTTGTTCTACGTAGTTAGTCTCTCGTCTCTTACTTAAAAATAAACAGTATTTATAGAAAAATCGAAACTGTCAGTATTTAATTTAGGTTTTATTCGAAAATTGTTGATTTGTTTTGTGAAAAAATGGGACGTAGTAAAAATAAAAATAAACAATACAGATTCATTACATAGCGCAAAAAAGTTGTTTCTTTAAAAAGTCAAAATTTAAAAAATACAAAACAAAAAGCGAAACACCGCTAGAGTATTTTGTCGAGCTAAAATAAAACACGTTTCTGTCATTCATAAACGATTTTCGCACTTTTGAATAACAACAGCAAACTCTTGCCTTTGATCACGATGAAGAACGTTCTATCGACAACAAAATAAAGACAATAATTATATATGTCTATCTATGTTTGTACGTGAAAACAGTATTTGCATGAATAATAATTGCTTTGGCTGCATAAAAGCGCAGAAGTTACGCGATCAGCTAATTTTTATTACCTGTAAAATCCGATTTATAACTGGTAAGGATCTAAGATGCACGATGGACGATGTGCGCTTCTAATTATGTGCAAAACAAATAAAAAATAAAGAAGTTTTCGGCTCCCAGTTTTTCTCTCACACATCAATTTATGTTTCTTTCCCTACCAATTCTCCCAGTATTACGATTTACTACTTCTCTGAAGTACTGTAACAAAACTACCAAACCGTACTTTAGGTAGAACGCAAACCAAGTTGTAACTAAGGCATGTGATCAAAATTTTGGCTAAATAATCATTACTAGGACCATTCCACACAATACGATTAAAAGTATCAACTGAAAAGCGTCGAGTAAGAAAGTGTTGATATCGAGGTGAAAGTGCTCGATATTAGGAAATGTCGATGGCTTTTTCCATTCACCAGTCTCGACTAAGAATAAACTTGGCACACCAAGAATCTTCTCTCACAAGAACATACAAGATTATATAAAAAGACAGAGTTCTTAAAATAAGTTGTTGGCGATTAAAATTGCAGCAGCATGCAGCTAACATCAAACTGGCTTAGGCCGATTTTCATCATTTCAGCGCAGGAGCACAAAGTGTCTAGGATTAAAGTCATTCACGATTCGACAGAGGCAGAACTGTGGCACATTGTGTCTGCAGTTTTTCGTTCCGTGATATTTCTGTTGTCGTTGAGCGGGAACCCGCGACAGTTGAGCGAATATGGACTCAATGGGCCCAAAATCGCCACACACAACCTCAGCGATCCCAAACGACTAGTAGCCGACAGGTTAAACATTCACTGCCTGAAGAAAAATTTGTACATCTGGAAAGGCGACGTTGACTTTGATCCGATGACGGCATACGCCATCTGGGGAATAGTAGATGTAGTGATTACTGATTTCAGTATCGTCCATTAACAGATAGCGTACTGGCATAGCTACCAGAGTCTCATCTGTGTCTATCCTTCACTAGAGAATGCTCAAAGCCAAAAGGCTGAGTGTGGAGCAGAAGTGTGAAGCACGCGAGCAATCACGCACGGAGACGCAGTCGTGCTTTCTACAGCCAGCTGAGCCTGTCTGAAAAGGGCTTAAATTGTGACCTTCCGAGTGGCGGGATGGTCTTTCGGAGAATTGTCACATAAGTTGGACGTGCTGCGTCGGATGTGCAGGATAGTGTTACCAGTGAACATTCTCTCACCTGTAGACGGGTTCTGGTCAACCACGCACCACAGATGCCCGCCATGGTCTTCCTATTGTAAGAACAGCAGTATCAGATCGTACAGCTATCACAGCACAGATAAGAGGGCTTCTTGGCCCAGAAGTGTCAACACGAACTGTTGCGAACCGGTTATTAACAGTGGGACTACAAGCATACACAGTTCTTGCCCATCTTCCAATCACGCCACAGCGCGGCTTGACTGGTGCCGTCAGACAATCACTTGGAAGATGGAACGAGGCGCCGTGGTCCTCAGCGACATTCTGCCTGCACGCAAGTGATGGTCGTTTCCACGTACGGTGTAGACCTGGTGACCGCTGTCTCATGGAATGCATATGTCAAAGACACGTTGGTCCCACCCCAGGCCTTATGGTCTGGGGTGCGATAAGTTGCAACTCATGTTCGACTTTAGTGCTTGTGGAGGGGAGACTAACCAGATCTCAGTGCGTGCAGAGTGTTATTAGATCCGTTCTTTCCCGTTCTTGCAACAGTAAGGTGATATGTTGTCCCAACACGATGCTACTCACCCACACATTGACCGTGAAACTCGAAGTCCTCTGCAAGACGTTCAGCAGCTTTCCTGTGCAGCGTGATCTCTGGACACAGCTTCAATCGAGCAGGTGCAGTATGATGGGTCGAGCAGACATGAACAGCAAGCAAATAAGAAAAGAAATCGGAGTAGAGGAAAATGGAAATAGAACAGCCTTTATTCTCCAGAACATAGTTTTTAACAGCTGACGTCCCTAGTTTTGATCCCAATGGAAAGAAAAAGAATACCAGTTTCGTTCAAAAAACAGACCATCATCGGGCATTAAGAACTACATTAATTACAAATTATGCATCCGAATATAATTATTTGCATCCAGGTTCGTTATTTAGGAGCCGCATCAAAGTTGACATGTAAGGAACCACCTGACTTACACATGAGGCAATATGTTAGGGCGAAGCACAAGGCCGTAATTAAATAGCTACGCTGATGGTGGTTCTATAAAAAAGTGACATACACCTATTGTGCCAAATAATAAATTTCCCAAAATAATTAAAAGCTGTTAATCATCGCCTAGTTAAAAAAAAAAAGAATTATAACCGTCACGTTCGTTGCCAATGACGACGTATCTCACAACATACAACTTTCTGTAACTAATTAGCTACAATGCAAAGATTCTACTGAAACGATATGAAAATCCAGAATGAGCATTTTACTTTGTAACGGAATGTCTGCTTTATGAATTATGACAAAGTAGGAGACAGGTACTGGCGGATCTGAAGCTGCAATAGGTCAGTCTATAAGAGTATCGCCTGCAAAAGCAAAGGCCCCTGGCTGGAATCGTGCCTGGCACACTCATTAAATCTACGGATATCCAAAACAGTGCACATTTCATTGCCGCTCCATTCTGGAAGTATTTCCTTGCCTGTAAATATACTACTTCTCCGTGATACCCAGGAACGCTAGTCTAACAAGTTAAGCAGAAGAGGGTGTGTGAAGAGGAAAAATAAGAGATAAGTGCTGGTAAAACTGAGATTGTGAGCCCAGATGACGAGTGGTGACTGGATTGTTCAGTAACGGTATTTTCCGTTCAAGGCAAGTTCCCAAGTCCGAATCCCTGCCCGGAGAATAGCTTTAATGTCATAGAAAGTTTTGACGTAAAGAATTTCTGAGTAATAAAAAAATTGTTGAAGGGAATTCAGAGTACAACTTGGAGTTAACAATAAGGTCGTGTAGATGGAACAGAATCTTGGGTTTGACTGACATAGGCACTCCCGCAAACCAAGGAACGGCAGGCAACATGTGGCGCTGGTTGCCTCTAGGACAGGGGTAGCAATATAAGATATCCGTGCTGTATTAACACGTGTTGGTAGCACGTAAGCCCAGGGATTTCGGCGTACGTTAGACGTTCAGACAGGGATCATTGTCATGCAATGACACAGACACGACGTAGACTTCAAGAAAATATACCAGTCACTTACTTTGCTCTAAACAGACGTATCCAAGATGATTAGCAGACGATGCTAGTAAAAAAGTAATCACACAGGAATCGCATAAAAAATACCTATCCGAACGTATAACCCTTAAGTGCACAACGTGACCACGCATTATCAGAATCTGCGCGACCGTGTAGACCCTGCTGTAACGATGCCTTTGCCATTGGAACCCTACGCACCGATCGGAACGCTATGCCCCGATCTTTCTTCCGTTCCAAAGCAGCTTAAAAGGAACACTGGAAGTGCATCGAACCAAATTCGACCGATTAGGAATCACCATTAAATCGTTAAACTTTACGTGGTGTACCACATTCAAGTAGACATTTGGCTGTTACGTTTAACACGCTTCGCTGCTGCTTAGAAAACTCGAAAAAAAATTATATCGTAAGAAAACTGTAGCGTATTTGCGTACTATCAGTTGATAACTGTGTTAAATTTCTGTGAATATTACTATCGTGTATTTCGAAATTAGATCTAAAAAGTATTGTACTAATACATTTTGTGATGGGGTGGGGAGGAAACAGCGTTAGCGAACCATTCGTGTGATCACAAGGGAACATTATTAAGAAACAGGCAGCCTTGTCATTAAACTGAGTACCTATTAAACTATATAAATGACAATATTCTAGGGAAATGCTGTTTGTTTGGACATTTTAGATTAAACTGGAATAGTTTGATAGAGCATGTAACTTCACAGCGACAATTTAAGTATTTATAAATTATATGTGAAGGGGTCTACATTGCTGACTAACTTGCTAAAAGCAAGATTGTAAAAATTAGAGCTAAAAATGTTTGTGCTCATATTGTAACAATGTTCAGATAAAAATTATTTGGTAAGTTGTAAAATGGAGATGAATGTTACAAATGATTCTTTAAGAATGGTGAAAATTAGTGAGTACGAATCATTTTAGGCGTAAGCTGTACTGAAGTGTAGTCAGCATTGGGATCCAACTTGCAGTTGTAAAAAGTTTTCTATTGTACTGAGCCTTTGGCAGTCTATCAGTGTAATTTATAACGAAATAACGAATATAAAATAAGTCCAGTGCAGTTATTTCAGTTCAAATGGTTAAAATGGCGCTAAGCACTGTGGGACTTAACATCTGAGGTCATCAGTCCCCTAGACTTAGAACTACTTAAACCTAACTACCCTACGGACATCACCCACATCCATGCCCGAGGCAGGATTTGAACCTGCGACCGTAGCAGCAGCGGGGTTCCGGACTGAAGCGCCTAGAACCGCTCGGCAGTTATTTCAGAGTTTTTAAAATGAAAAAGTAGTGCCATTATCAGTATTTGCTTAAATAATGGAGACTAGTGGAGACGTAAGGCAATTCGAAGAGGTCGCTCCGCTCGAAGTTTACTCCATATCTAAAGAGGTCCGTGGTTTTTAAAGTATTACAGCTAATGAATACCTTACATAGCTGTAGAGCGATTCTTTTTCAGACATAAACTAATCAAAATGTATTGACTTAAAAGAGGACTGCGTCCACAATATTGTTCTGTTACACTTACAAACCAAACTGTTTATTAATGATTGCAAAATGCAGTATGAGACATAGCGGCCACGTTGTACCAAAAATTTCAGTTTGTCTAGCCGCACCGTTTACAGATTATATCTGCCTTAAGCGTTTCGATTACACATTTACTCGAAAGCATATGTGATCAAATATATTCGAGCACCCCCCAAAAAATACGTTTTTCATATTAGGTGCATTGTGCTGACATCTACTGCCAGGTACTCCATATCAGCGACCCAGTAGTCATTTCACATCGTGAGAGAGCAGAATGGGACGCTCATGGACTTCGAACGTGGTCAGGTGATTGGGTGTCACTTGTGTCATAGGTCTGTACCCGAAATTTCCACACTCCTAAACATCTCTAGGTCCACTGTTCCCGATGTGATAGTGAAGTGAAAAAGTGAAAGGACACACACAGCACAAAAGCGTACAGGCCGACCTCGTGTGTTGAGTGACAGAGACCGCCGACAGTTGAAGAAGGTCGTAATGTTTAATAGGTAGACATCTATCCAGACCATCACACAGGAATTCCAAACTGCATAGGATCCACTGCAAGTACTATGACAGTTAGGCGGGAGGTGAGAAAACTTCGATTTCATAGTCAAGCGGCTGCTCATAAACCACACATTAAACCGGTCAATGCCAAACGACGCCTCGCTTGGAGTAAGGAGCGTAAATGTTGGACGATTGAATAGTAGGAAAACGTTGTGTGGAGTGACGAATCGCGGTACACAATGTGCCGATTCGCTGGCAGAGTGTGGGTATGGCGAATGTCCGGTGAACGTCATCTGCCAGTGTGTGTAGTGCATAAACTAAAATTTGGAGGCTTTGGTGTTACTGTGTGGTCGTGTTTTTCATGGGGGGTTGCATCGCTTGTTGTTTTGCGTGGCACTGTCACAGCACAGGCCTACATTGATGTTTTAAGCACCTTCTTGCTTCTCACTGTTGAAGAGCAATTCGGGGATGGCGATTGCATCTTTCAACACGATCGAGCACCTGTTCATAATGCACGGCCTGTGGTGGAGTGGCTACACGACATTAACATCCCTATAATGGACTGGCCTGCACAGAGTCCTGACCTGTATCCTATAGAACACCTTTGGGATGTTTTGAAGCGCCGAATTCGTGCCAGGCCTCACCGACCGACTTTGATACCTCTCCTCAGTGCAGCATTCCCTGAAGAATGGGCTGCCATTCGCCAAGAAACCTTCCAGCACGTGGATGATCTTGTGCCTGCGAGAATGGAAGCTGTCATCAAGGCTAAGGGTGAGCCAACACCATATTGAATTCCAGCATTACCGATGAAGGGCGCCATGAACTTTTAAGTCATTTTCGCACTCTAAACCACTCTCATTCGCAGCACCGACACGGTTTTTTTGCAGCAACTACTCCTGTAAAAACTGATATAGCACTGCTTGTTTTAATTTTCACAACTTTCTTTGGGAAAGCGTTTTGAAGAAATTTGCTGTTCTACGACCTACTCTGGAACATTTAAGTGCCTGGCGCCAGTGCAGGAAAACTACTTCATAAGGGGAGAGGTACAGTCATTACGGTGGCCACACACTATGATGTACGAACACCATAGTGCAAAACATATTCGTAACAGCTTTTGAAAATAGTTGAGACACCTTTCAGCTTCAATAAAGCATCCACAAAAGCTAACGGGACGAAAAAAGCAGATCAAGTGGTTACCATTGCTCCACGACTGGCGAGCAAGTGCACTAACTTGTTTTCGTTTCCAGCTTCAATTGTTGGCGAGAGGAAAACACTAGACCGCCCGGTTCACGTGAATAATAATTGAGACAGTGTGGTCAGATGTTCTCAGTGAGTATACAGATATGTACAAGACACTGAATTACGCTTGCTTTGCAAGCCTTTAACTCAAAGAGGAAGACTAAAGCGGCCCGGGAAAACAGAACCCCAGATGTGAAAGTGGCAAGGGCTGGTTACTCAGAAAAGAAATATTTTTGTCTAAGTGTAATAAATTTACGTCCTAGAGTTGCTTTATTTCTTCTCTTTTTTAATAAGAAATAGGAAATTTCATTCAATAGTAATGCTTGTATAAAATCAGCTCATCGAAATAATAATTAAATCATCAGATCAGTGCACTGAGCTCATTATTACTGCTGTTACCTTAATTTGAAACCAAAGGTTTCGGATAAAACAAAAGACAGAATTGAGAAAATGTAGCTTGTTTTAACACGAATGGTCTTAAGTGAATCTTTCAGTATTCAGTATGAATTTACATAGAACTTAATTAATCATATAAAACTTAAGACTCCGAAAGCAATACTTCCAACTGATTTTAAGAGATTTTTCCATAAGCTTCTGATATACATACTTAACAGGACATGTCTTTGTTACACAGTGAGAAAATTTAATAAGAAATACATGAGCCAAATTGGTGAATGAATTGGCTTCCGTATTAAGAAGTGGAATGGTGCCATGCTGCCCGCAGCTTACATACTCATACGATCGTTAATGAGAGCCAGCTTAATATTGACAACATATAAATAGACCAAGCTACCAAACCAATCGCAGCTCACAATAGAAACAGCAGAATTGCGAAAGCAAAGCCGACAGTAAAATTTTACCAGCGTTCTGCACAATTGGCATTAAAAGAAATCTGAAGCGGAACACGCATTCAGAAGCTGACTGCTGGAGGTATTGCCGTAAAACCCTTCAAATGTATGCACTGTTTCACTGGATAAACAGACTAGCACGGAGGAAGTAAACGCTAGAGCACTGCCAGGGGCATTACAAGAACACGTGGGTCTGAACACAGTCACAAGATTTTCTCAGAGACATATGCTCACCAGTTCAGCTATTTCATCCATTACTCTTGAGGCCACCTCCTGGCCCCAACAATTTGGTTCGGAAAAGTCGACAGCCAAGTCAGCTGCTGCCACTCATAAAGAGGACGCTCTGGCTGTGATGTCACCACCAGCTCAGACGTGTAGCTTCGCCAGTAAAAGTTTGATGTGTGGCCTTTATATTTTGGCTGCCGTTTTTGTTTTCTTGTGAAGGCCATACCACCTTGGTGGATATGAGTAGGTGCGGATACGACGTTCCGTCTTCAGCTACCATTAGTAGAACAACAGTAATAACCTTGACACAAACTTCGATGTATTGGTCAGAAAGACCATTACATGGGTCGCCTCCCAGAACCTGACCTTCTATAGACAATTTAAAATTATACCTCCTACACTGACTGTATGAGTTCGCAGCCTTACAGGTGGGACATATTACTGCTGAGCATATGTTTCAGTATGTACAGCAGTATAGCAGTTCTCAGGCAGTATCCAGGTGTATACATGATGCTGAGCTACACAACCAGTGCCACCCAATATCCAGTGATGCAGTTGGCCACCTACTCTTGGCTTAAGGTTCAGAAGCTACGGGTACGTGTATGTGGACTACCTGGAGTCTTCACGCGCCGTCAGCTACTGGATGATTGCCTCCTGGTTGTGTCTACTTTCACGGATTGACGGGAGCTGGTTGCTGCCTGGGTACACTATGGCAGCACTCCAGTCCTTGTAGATCATGTTTTCACTGACCACCAAACAGAGTGGGCACACGCCATTGACGTCTATCATGCTGCAGTTAGAGCACCGTCCTTATCTGTGCTGTATTTCCTGGCCAGAGTCAGGCAAGCAGCTTAGACGTGACTGTCACGCCTCAGCGGCCGTGCGCTGTCCCTGATAGCTGCCGCCTTCCTGCAGACATCGGCCGGTGACGCTGCCTATATACGTCGACGCTCAGGCGCTCCTGCTGACGACAGCTGTCTGAGCTTCTGCGGCTTAGTACCTCACCTGTGGCAGACGGCCTCCAGTGCAGTGGCGACCACACCTTGTATCTGAATCAAATAAAAGTGTAACGCATTCACAGATCAGTGCCACTCGCCCAAAAATTAGGTTTGAAGTTGAACATCAAAATAAAGTAGCCATCAACTATCTCGATTCTACGGTTCTAAGAGAGGCGGATAAACACCGCTTTAGCGTGTACAAAAAACAGACCTGTGCAGACATTCTGAAAGAATCAAGATAGCATATTTTCCACCCATGATTAATAGTTCATGAGAGAAATAAAGAAATCACTGTTATAAAACAAGTTGCAGTGAGCAACGGTTATCCAGTCTCAGCAGTAACTAGGCTGCTACAAAGGACTGAAAGACAACAACAGCGTAAAACCAATGGCAGCACGTTAACAGGTGAAGAGGAAGATAAGAAAGTCGTGTACAATGTCCACGAGTTACAAGGGACGTGTGGCAGAAGTTGTTGCTGGACAGTTTCGCAATACCAGTTTGTGTCATAAATTAAGTACATTATTCGTTTCCGACTGAGGCACTGCGTGAGTAGAAGAGCCTCGAAATTCACGCAGCAGGTATATAAACTAATGTGTGGAAATTGTCCTAAAGTTTACGCAAGCTGAACGGGCAGGATGTCTGAAATACGCTTCAATAAAATAGCATTTGGCGAGAATTTTCTAACATCGAAGCATGGTGTTGGAAGTATTAATATACGTTCGGAAGTGTTGCACAATAAACCTAGAGGATACCTCCTGACAATCATGGAAGAAAGCGAAATATCTTACACACCGTCTGCAAGAGCGTGGCAACACCTTAAATCAGCAGAATGATTTGAGCAACAGTGAATTGCTTAGAAACTTTGAAAGCCACTTCTAATCATCCACCTCATGGCAGCACACGTCTGATGTGATCGACAACCCCACTCACCGAGTAGAGACAGTGGCAGTGTATCGGCTCACACACCGTCCTAGCAGCGGGCCAACGTGCAGACTGACTTCCGTACATACCGCAAAACTGCGCGCCATACAACGCCGCCATGTCGAAGTAAATGAATATAACCACAACTGTCACACTCTGTCCCTATAACTTTAGTTGCTGTACAAGGTTTCACTCTTATAACTTACTGCTTTAAAATTTTTACGGTCTGTTACTTTCAATATTTTCATTTTTTTGCCGGCCGGAGCGGCCGACGGGTTCTAGGCGCTTCAGTCTGGTACCGCGCGACCGCTAGGGTCGCAGGTTCGAATCCTGCCTCGGGCATGGATGTGTGTGATGTCCTTAGGTTAGTTAGGTGTAAGCAGTTCTAAATTCTAGGGGACTGATGACCTCAGTTGTTAAGTCCCCTAGTGCTCAGAGCCATTCATTTTTTTTAGTTCGCAATATTTAATGGCACTTCGTGCAATTATAGGTCCTCTACATAATTCCACTTCTATAATTTAGCAATCTTTATATCGTTCACTATTTATACATCCATTGTTCAAGGCCTATGTGTTTAATATTCTAACGAAAAAATCTTTACATAATTTTATTTTTATACTTTCGTAGTAAAAGCTTCTGACTTTATATTTTCAAATATTCGCGCTTTGAATATCTTCAGATAATTATACAGTTTTTCGCTGCTTTACTTTTAAAATCTACTATTTCATCCTCCTTTTACATTTTTACGCATTCATTCCGGTATCTCAACAGAAGGTTTCCTTACATTAGTGAATTTTTGCAATTTTAGTTTACGACTCTCTTGCTGAAACCATACCATCCATGCCTCCATCCCTCCCACCCCACAGATCCCTCGTCTTCTTTGTCCCTTGTCAATACCCCTCGCTGCAGTTTATAATTTCACTATTTTATACTGTATACATTTTACGTACGCATTGTTGTACACAGTGTATCAACGAGAATTTTTGCATAATTATATGGTCTATAATTTTAGCACATCGCTCTTGTTAAACTCATGATATCCCCTCCACCCATTCCCTGCTTCCTTTCCCCTCCCCCTGTCCGCCTTGTTCCATTTTCCGTTCCCCCTCTTGCCCCCCTCCCCTATCTCCACAGCTACCCATTTAAAACATTGACCGCAGTTGCAAAATACAGCACTCTGATACGTTGATCTGAATAGACAAGACGGGTGACTGATCCAATTACTTATGTAAATTCTACAATTATCTACAATTATTTTGTTAAAGACCTTTCAACAGCCAAGTTCGCATAAAATATGTTTTTTTTTAGACAACCTGTTTATCAGACTATGGAATGTCATCTTCAGGTCTTAAAATCTTTTTGTTTTGAAAACATGTTCATTTAACACTGACCTTGTGCACAAGATGTCAAGTGGAAAAAAAGCAATTTATAAAAGGTTTGTCGTTAAAGTATTTAAAAAAACATAAAGCGCCTTATGCAATAGACTACGTCCACATACAAATTGCTCACAGTTGCTTGTTGCATCATACAAACACGGTACACAGACGCACAACTGTTTGCATATGCTGGACACATTCTAAACAGTGCGAATCCACTTGAAAGTTTATATTATATCTATCATATGTAAACAGTTGTGCTTCAGTGTACCGTGTACCGTGTTTGCATGATGTAAGAAGCAACTGTGAGCAATATCTATATGGAAATAGCCTGTCGCACAACGTGTTTTATGTTTTTTAAATATTTCAGCAATGACAAACCTTTCATAAAGAGCTATTTTTACCCACTTGACATCTTGTGCGTGAGGTCAGACTAAAATGAACATGTTTTACAACAAAAAGATTTTAATACCTTAAGATGACAGCGTAGCCTGTTGATATCGGTTGTCTTAAATAAAAAAATATTTTATGCAATCTTAGCTATTGAATGGCTTTTAACAATTAAACATATCGCCTTAAGTTTTCTCAAAATGAGAAAATTCAGTACAATTCTTTTCTTTTCAACTATTGTAAAATATTTAATTGTACATATTTAGTTTTACTTTACTTTAAATCTGAAAATGATCCACAGTAACCGAAACTTGTAATCGAATTAAAATAGTGTGCAACTGAGACGGAATAATATAAGAGAATTATCTTCAATATCCATTCAGGGATGTCTTACTAGCGGTCCGCCACTCGTTTCCAGTCATCACCACCAGTCTCAACCCACGTCCAGCCAAAGGAAACGGCGCTTCAGTCTTATCTTCACATAGCCGTTTCCTCCGTCTCTGCACGGGCCAAACCGACCCGAACACACTGATAAATTTCATTAGAAGCAAGAGATCACAACACCTCTATTCTGCTTAATAGTTTCACTTAAAATACAATGTTTTAATTACTACTGTATATATCTGAGCGATAACTCTTCTGTCGGGCGTTTCCAGCTGAATATATAGGGTGTCTCACTTAAATCTGCCACCTCAAATATCTCTGGAACAACAATCGATATTCAAAAACTGTTCTCACCAGCATGAATGTACGGCAGGCGCTTGGGAAACCAAATATTATGCGAAATTTCAAAAAGTAAACAAATACTATTTTCAACACAAACTTGTGTATTTTTAAATGGACACTCCCGTATTATTTCGTACGCAGTCAACAGCATGAAAAATCACAAAAATAATGGCGTTGGTTGCATCGCAATACGTCAATTACATCCCGAGAAACTGCGAAACGAAGTTGACGCTTGAAATAAATGAAGCGCACAGCTAGCGCACGTCCTGAGACACAAGCGTGCACCTCATGCTGCCGGTAATCGTGATATGATTGACGTACTACGTCAGTGGAGTGTTAATGTATGGCGAGGTATTGTATGACAACACACCATTGACCCATATTTCATTGATGGCACCCCTAAAGGGGGATAGTGCTGTACCTTACTTGAACCGGTCCACCTCTTATAATGTGTCAAATAATGCCGTATTAGAATGATGGATGTCCTGCGCTTAATGTTTATCGTTGCGAAATAACAACTAGAGGTAAAATTAGTGGTAACGCACTTGGTTTCACGTTTCTAAAACTCATAAGTTCTGAAATATGCGGCTTGTAAAGGATAGCAACGGCGTCACAGTTACTGATGTAATGCGTCGCATGTAGTACTGTGCTCAGAGCAGAGGTTGCCTGCACTGGCGCCTGTATCCTGCCGTTAACATACCAATATCACCACGCACGCTCTACCATCAGTGTGCAAGTGTCTCCTAATCTGGTCTGCTGAACCGCTCTCATACTGTAACGTAATTCACATATGTTGCCACATTAAAGCCTGTTTTCTTGTGGCTTGTTACATTTGCCGTCATCTAGTCGATATGCCGGCCTTCAGTGATGAAGAAAAACCAGGTATTATTTTAATTTATGGCGAATGTCACAGAAATGCAACCGCAGCTGTGACACTGTATGCTGAAGGCTACCCTGATCGGCAGTGACCGTCAAATCGAACCACTGGCAACATCTGCGAGACACTCATGGAAAGAGGAAGCTGGGCTCCAACAAAACGTCGACGTACAACGCCAGCGACTGGCAATGGAAACAAAATTGCTGTTCTGGCTGCTGTAGCGCACAATCCTCAGGTGGCTGTACAAGAAATTGCACGAGATGTAGGAATAAGCCACAGTAGCATGTGCAGAATCTTGCATCGGCATCGATTACATCCGTTGCATATCTCACTACACCAAGAACTGTACGGGAATGACTTGCATTCTGTCGTTTTGCACTTCAGCAGTTGCAAGGTAATCCAATTATTTACGGACGAGGCTTCATTTACAAATCATGGTAATGTGAATCTGCGAAACATGCACTACTGGTGCCGGCCGGAGTAGCCGTGCGGTTCTAGGCGCTACAGTCTGGAGCCGAGCGACCGCTACGGTCGCAGGTTCGAATCCTGCATCGGGAATGGATGTGTGTGATGTCCTTAGGTTAGTTAGGTTTAATTAGTTCTAAGTTCTAGGCGACTGATGACCTCAGAAGTCAAGTCGCATAGTGCTAAGAGCCATTTGAACCATTTGAACCACTACTGGTCCGCGCAAAATCCCCACTGATTCCCCAAGTTGCTCGTCAATGACAGTGGAGTGTCAATGTTTGGTGCAGTATCATTGCTAACTGATTGTAGGTCTCTATTTTTGCCGTGGAACGTTGAATGGACACCGATATGCATCATTTCTTCAACACATGCTAGCGCACCTCATGGAGGATCTAGGATTGGAAACTCGTCTATCAATGCGGTTCCAACATGATGGATGTCCCTCACATAGTGAAAAAGTTGCCAGAGACGTTCTAGATGCGACATTTCCAAACAGGTGGATGGGACGGGGAGGTGCTGTGCGATGGCCAGCACGGGGGACTTGACGCCATTAGACTTCTTTCTCTGGGGCGCAGTGAGAGACAGAGTGTATCTACATCTACTTCTATATGGTTACTCTGCAATTCACACTTAAGTGCCTGGCAGAGGGTTCATCGAACCATTTTCATACAACTTCTGTACCATTCCACTCTCGAATGGCGCGCCTTGGAAAAAGGAACACCTAAATCTTTCCTTTCGAGCTCTGATTTCTCTTAATTTATTATGATGATCATTTCTCCCTACGTAGGTGGGTGTCAACAAAATATTTTCGCATTCGGAAGAGAAAGTTGGTGATTGAAATTTCGTAAGTAGATCTCACCGCAAAGAAAACCGCCTTTGTTTCAGTGACTGCCACCCCAACCCGCGTATCATATCGGTGACACTCTCACCCCTATTGCGCGATAACACGAAACAGGCTGCCCTTCTTTGCACTTTTTCGATGTTGTCCCTCAATCCTACCTGGTAAGGATCGCACGCCGCGTAGCAATATTCCAGCAGAGGACGGACCAGTTTAATGTAGGCTGTCTCTTTAGTGGGTTTGTCGCATCTTCTAAGTGTTCTGCCAACAAAGCGCAGTCTTTGTTTCACCTTACCCACAATATTATCTATGTGGTCTTTCCAATTTAAGTTGCTGGTAATTGTAATTCCTAGGTATTTAGTCGAATTGACAGCCCTTAGATTTGTGCGACTTATCGTATACCCAACATTTATCGGATTTCTTTTAGTACGCATGTGGATAACATTGCACTTTTTTTTGCTTAGCGCCAATTGCCACTTTTCGCACCATGCAGAAAATCTCTCTAGATCATTTTGTAATTGGAATTCATCGTATGATGATTTTACTAGACGGTAAATTACACCATCATCTGCAAACAATCTAAGGAGGCTGCTCAGATTATCACCTAGATCATTTATGTAAATCAGGAACAGCAGAGGGCCTATGACACTACCTTGCGAAACGCCAGATATCACTTCTGTTCGACTCGATGATTTACCGTCTATCACTATGAACTGTGACCTCTCTGAGTGGAAATCACGAATCCAATTACACAACTGAGACGATACTCCATATGCAAGCAATTTGATTAATAGGCGCTTGTGAGGAACGGTATCAAAAGCCTTCTGGAGATCTAGAAGAATGGAGTCAGTCTGAGATCCCTTGTCGACAGCACTCATTACTTCATGGGAATAAAGAGCTAGCTAGCTGTGTTGCACAAGAACAATATTTTCTGAATCCGCGTCGTTATGTATCAATAAGTTATTTTCTTCAATGTGATTCATAATGTTCGAGTACAGTATATGCTCCAAAATCCTACTGCACATTGAGGTCAGTGATATGGGTCAGTAATTCAATGGGTTACTCCTATTTCCTTTCTTGAATATTTGTGTGACCTGTGCTACTTTCCAGTCTTTCCGAACAGACCTTTCGTCAAGTGAGCGGTTGTGTATAATTGCTAAGAAAGGCGTTATTGTGTCTGTACACTCTGAAAGGAATCTGATTGGTATACCATCTGGACCGGAAGACTTGCCTTTCTTAAGTGATTTGAGTTGTTTCGCAACACCTAAGATATCTACTTTTATGTAACTCATGTCAACAGTTGCTCTGGTTTAGAATTCTGGAATATTTACTTCATCTTCTTTCGTGAAGGAATTACGGAAAACTGTATTTAGTAACTCCGCTTCAGTGGCACCATCATCGGTAACATTTCCACCACTATCGCGCAGTGACGCTATTGACTGATTTTTGCCACTGGTGTACTTTATATACGACCAGAATCTCTTTGCGTTTTCTACCATACTTTGAGACAATGTTTCATTGTGGAAACTATTAAAAGCTTCTCGCATTGACGTCAGCACTAAATTTTGAGCTTCCGTGAAACTTAGCCAGTCTTCGGGATTTTGCGCTCTTCTGAATTTGGCATGCTTTTTTCGTTGCTTCTGCAACAGTGTTCTGACGCGTTTTGTGTACGATGAACCCCCAACAACTGTAGAGGATATACAACATCGTACTACAGCGGCGTGTGCCGCAATATCTGTAGAAACTCTACAATATGTGCAACACTCTCGTCATCCGTCTGGAAACGTGTTTTGATGCAAACGGTGGGCACTTCGAACATATGTTGACGTGACGTAGTTTCATTGGTCAAGATCTGGGTGTATTTTCTATGCTGGATGTAATGCACAACAATACGGTTTCTGTGGGCGACAGGGCACTAGTAAACGTGTTTAGCAAAATGAATACAAGTGTGTTATCTCTAATTGTAGCCCTAGTTTTCATTTCGCTAGAATAAACATACATTTACAATTTGAAAAACGTAACTTTGCGTTGGACGTGTTACTTGTTTGTTTTTGTGGATTGTGCATACTTTCCCATTGTGTGAGCCTCTGACAAAGGCAGCGTGAGGTCCACTCTTGAGTCCCAGGACGTGCGCTAGCTGTGTGCTTCATTTATTTCAAGCGTCAACTTCGCTTCGCTATTTCGCGGGATGTAATTGACGTATTGCGATGCAACCAACGCCAATATTTTTGTGATTTTTCATGCTGTTGATTGCATACGAAATAATAGGGGATGTCCATTTAAAACGACGCAAGTTTGTGTTGAAAATAGTATTTGTTTACTTTTTGAAATTTCGCGTAGTATTTGGTTTCATACGCCCCTGCCGTACGTTCATGCTGGTTAAAACCGTTTTTGAATACCTATTGTTGTTCGAGAGATATTTGAGGTGGCACAGTTAGGTGAGACACTGTATATATCGTTCCATATGAGCGCGACGGCTCCTTGACGTTTGTTTCAGCGCCGATGCGCTAGAATCACCTGAACACCTAAGGGAATCAATAATTTGTGAGAAGGGGGTTAGTGGACGGAGGAAGGTGCATTACAGTATGCGATAAAATGGTTCAAATGGCTCTGAGCACTATGGGACTCAACTACTGTGGTCATGAGTCCCCTAGAACTTAGAACTACTTAAACCTAACTAACCTAAGGACATCACACACATCCATGCCCGAGGCAGGATTCGAACCTGCGACCTTAGCAGTCACGCGGTTCCGGGCTGCGCGCCTAGAACCGCTAGACCACCGCGGCCGGCTAGTATGCGATAAACTGAGAATTTATGTCCAAGCCGATTAAGGCAGTCGTTCTACTGAATCGGAGCATCCGCATTCGAGTTCCAGTCGAGAGCAAATTTTCAGCTTTCGCCATTGCATTATCACAATTCCTTGTGCAGCTGGAAGTCAGATGTTGCCACCAATCTTTTGCCTTTCTTTCCTCGTCCTTCATTTCATGTAAATTAATTAGCTTCACGGTAAATGATAACAGCCAAACACTTGCAGGATAAAGATTCATTGAAATCATTGACCACAGTTTCGGTATATCTAAATATACCATTATCAGTAGCAAAAATACACCTGAACGGGGTGACACCTTCATTACCATAAAAACTTAGCAACATAATTGATATAAAAGAAAAAAAAACTTATAGCTTTAAGTACCATGAAAATTACCAAAGTATTATAAGCACAAAAACTTTTAGTCTCTTACTAAAATCACATCCTGCAGTGGAGGTGCTTAAAAAAATCATGTCAAAGGCGTCGTCAGCAGTTAAAATTAAAATATCTCCTCCATCTGTACAGCAAATTTATGAAGAGATGGTCGATGCGAACACAGCATACTATCAGTACTTAGCCCGTGAACTAGCGTGAAGAGGGTGTGGAAGCACTAGGGCAGACAGTTTCACCGAGAGAGGGCATTTGTGGTATGCACGAGACACTCGCGCACATTAAAACCAGGGATACATACTCATGCGCGTCAAAGTTTTAAAAGTTATGCTACTTCAAACCCTCTGTCTTAATAAATAAAACATATCAGAACCATTTAGAATAACTGCATACAATTTTCAAACATATATCTCAAAAAGATGGATTTATTCTTAACGAACAGGTGCAGCTTAGAAACAAAAATTTTTTGGTTTGTTTCAAAGCCCTTCTTGCTCTAACGTAATATAGTCTGGCTGACTAGAAGCTAATTCTCTAGTCTGTTGATGCTGGTGAGATGCTCGTTTCCTGTCTTGTTGGGATTTTACGTATAATTTATGATTTTTTTTCGTGGTTTTTGATGTGTATGTGCGGTTTAAATGATTCTGTTATGATTTTTATTCATGATGACAGATGGTTTCGATTTACTACGATATTTTGTTCGTTTTTGCAAGTATGTATCCTAGCCTTTAATTTGCACGGGATTCTCGTGCATAAAACTAGTACCCTCTCTCGTTAGATATGTTCCTTAGCGCAAACTTCACCTGCTTAACACTAGGACATAGGCAAATTTGTGTTCATATTTTCTAATGTATGTTGTTGTTTTAAATGGTTCTGATATGTTTTATTTAATAAGACAGAGGGTTTGAAGTAGCATAACCTTTAAAATTTTGACGTCCATGAGTGTGTATCCCTGGTTTTAATGTGCGCGAATGTCTCGCGCATACCACAAGTGCCCTCTCTCGGTGAAACTGTCTGCCCTAGTGCTTCCACACCCTCTTCACGCTAGTTCACGGGCTAAGTACTGATAGTATGCCGTGTTCGCATCGACCATCTCTTCATAAATATACTGTATAGATGGAAGTGATATTTTAATTTTAACTACTGACGACGCCTTTGCCACGATTGTTTTAAACACCTCCACCGCAGGATGTGATTTTAGTAACTGACTGAAAGTTTTTGTGCTTATAATACTTTGGCTATTTTCATGGTACTTAAGGCTATAAGTGTTTGTTTTTTTTTTCTTTTATCTCAATTATGTTGCAAAATTTTTTTGCTGGTGAAAGTGTCTCCCTGTTCAGGTGTATTTTTGCTTCTGATGAAGGTATATTTAGATATACCGAACCGTGGTCAAGGATTTCAATAAATCTTTATACTACAACTGTTTGGTTGTTATCATTTACAGTGAACATTTTCAACAGTTGCTGCTTCAGCCATGTATCAAAATTTTAAAGTACTTGGTATTAATTAAATGCAACGTCGCCAAAGATACATCGATAATTTTTGTAATATTTTTTTCTAGACGAAATTCAATTTCAACTCCATAATCCTCTGATCAATGGGAATCGTTTGATACATATTATGATAACATTCTATTTGGTTATTAATTGGCACTCTTATAGTGGTTTCCGTATATTTTTAGCCCTTTCCATCCGCTTTCAACCCGGTTTAACCAGTAATTTTAAACACTATTTGCATGTGATTGGCCGGCCACGGTGACCGAAAGGCTCTAGGTGCTTCAGTCCGGAATCGCGCGACTGCTACGGTCGCATGTTCGAATCCTGCCTCGGGCATGGATGTGTGTGATGTCCTTAGGTTAGTTAGGTTTAAGTAGTTCTAAGTTCTAGGGGACTGATGACCTCAGATGTTAAGTCCCATAGTGCTCAGAACCATTTGAACCATTTTGCATGTGATTAGAGCCGGCAATTTGTGACGGAATCCCAATGTGATTTGAATGCAAAGAGCAATCCGTATAATTGTCCATTAATGTAACTTAAACGTGATACGTAATTTGATCCATAAGACACTTCATAATACTGACGTAGGTCTTATCTAGCCACTACAATTAAAACAGTAGCCAGTATCGTTTTTTGTGCAGTTGCAGTTATAATCTTCATACTACACCGATGGTGTAGCTAGAAGAAGCTCTGACAGCCGAAGACATGCGTATGTTTCCAAGATAGCAATGTTCTGTTTATGTCTACGTTCAAGACGGCAATACTGATGCAGCAAGATATTTCAATGCATCGATCTCGAGTTACTTGTAATGTACAGAATAATAATAAACAAACATTATTCTAAGTGTTTGTTAGCTATCTACAGGGTTATTCGGTGATTATGTTATAAACTTTCAGATATTATGGAGAAGGGTAGAAGTAACAATTTTCGGCAAGATATCCTGGTCGGGAAACGAAAATCTACTTAACGTCCTCATTAGCCTCTCGCAGTGCTCCAGCTAAGAGCCCGAACTTCCGAACCCTGATCATCACGTACAGAATTCTATCTGATTAGTCACCAACACCCTCAGATAATTATTTCTGTTGGCGGACTAGTAACAGCATATGTAACCTGATATCAGGCAGAGCGAAAATTATATGTCTTCGGTACAATAACAATGAATCCCAATTACCTGCACAACTTTTAGAAGCTGCTACCTTTATTCAAAATGGGGCCTCCTAACGTCAATGCAGGCATGGCATCGTCACAAAAAGTTCTCTCGTACCCGTTCCAATGTCCCCGTTGTTACAACAGTGTCACAGACAGTGAGAATTCCTATCAGACGATCGTCTTCAGTCTCGACAGGAGTCTCGTAAACAAGACCTTTCACATTGCCTTACAAGAAAAAATAAAGTAGAGTGAGACCAAGGAACGAAACAGGGCCGTCTCTGCGTGTCCACTTTTATCTCTCAATCAGATGTTTAGTCCAAACTAGGTGGAGCCCCATCACACATGCATTCACGAATAACAAGCGTGATACATTCTAGAAACCTACATAGTATCTCTCTGACACACACTGTGTGCACTGGTGGACTTAAGCGGGAAGATAGAAGAAACGGGCCTAGTACGGAATCATTGACTATGCTTGCCCACACAGACTGATTGGTTATCTGTGTGGATGGTTCTTCATAACTGTAAAGTGTGGATTTTCATCGGCCCAAACATGACTGTTGTAACTATCTAGCATTCTGTCTCTAATGAAACCAACTTCAACCGCAAGAAGCACATATGCTGAAAAGTGAGGATCGACTTTAAGGCGCTGCAAGAACCATTAGCTGAACACGACGAGAGGTCCAAAGTCAGCACGAGTCAAATCATGCACTTCCTGTGGATGGTAGGGATATAGTTGCATTTCCCGTAATGCTCCCCACACAGTACTCTGCCAAACACTCATTTCACCTGCAACTGATAGAGTACTAATTGCAGGTGCCTCATCCACTCGAGCAAGCACAGCATCTTCTAAGTCGTGAGTCCGTTTACTTTGTCGTCCTACTCGGCCAGTTTCGCTTAATCGTTGGAACAATCTTCGAAACATGGCATGAGTCGCATGTCTCCTACGCAGATATTTGGTCCTGCAGAAACTTACAGCTTCTCCCCTTCTTCCATTTGCTTGCCCATAAACAAAAATCATGTCAACAAACTCCGGGTACACATTCGTACCGTTAGGGCTGGCCTACGGTCGTACTTCAACTGGTAAACACAGACTGTATATATTACAGTACCGATATTGTAGACCAGGACTGCTTACGACAGTATACAGTACCCCATCGTCATTGGATTAGCTGAGATCATAAGTCCTCGTCGGGATTGCCTACCCTATTATCTTAGGAACAGCGGTATGGATACATGTATTCCACTGTCGGAGGTATCAGAATGATGTCGCTTGTAACTTGAGACATGTTCTTTTCCCGACCGGGATTCCTTATCTCAAACTGATACATTTTCCGTCTGTTATCCCTCAAAAATCTGTAACACCATACGTAATCACGCTGCATAAATTTACAAAACTCTTCAACATATCAAGCCGTTCACGAGCAAACCTGGTCAACAAACGTCTGCGACATAAGTACATCCACGGTTCTAATTCTAATTCTACAGAATTAGTGCAGGGTTGAAATTAATATCAATGAAAATAAATTATAGGTAAGCCTGAAGTCAAAAGTCTAAAATAACATTACCGATCGGCAGCTAAATGAAGACGACTGAATTCAGGATGTTGGGCTCGAGTTTAATCAGAAATACACTACTGGTCATTAAAATTGCTATACCACGAAGATGACGTGCTACAGACGCGAAATTTAACCGACAGGAAGAAGATGCTGTGATATGCAAATGATTAGATTTTCAGAGCATTCACACAAAGTTGGCGCCGGTGGCGACACCTACAACGTGCTGACATGAGGAAAGCTTCCTACCGATTTCTCATACACAAACAGCAGTTTACGGCGTTGCCTGGTGAAACGTTGTTGTGATGCCTCGTGTAAGGAGGAGAAATGCGCACCATACGTTTCCGACTTTGATAAAGGTCGGGTTGTAGCCTATCGCGACTGCGGTTTATCTTATCGCGACATTGCTGCTCGCGTTGGTCGAGAGCCAATGACTGTTAGCAGAACATGGAATCGGTGGGTTCAGGAGGGTAACACGGAACGCCGTGCTGGATCCCAACGGCCTCGTATCACTATCAGTCGAGATGACAGTCATCTTATCCGCCTGGCTGTAACGGATCGTGCAACCACGTCTCGATCCGTGAGTCAACATATGGGGACGTTTGCAAGACAACAACCATCTGCACGAACAGTTCGGCGACGTTTGCAGCAGCATGGATTATCAGCTCGGAGACCGTAGCTGCGGTTATCCTTGAAGCTGCATCACAGACAGGAGCGCCTGTGATGGTGTACTCAAGGACGAACCTGGGTGCACGAATGGCAAAACGTCATTTTTTCGGATGGATCCAGGTTCTGTTTATAGCATCATGATGGTCGCATTCGTGTTTGGCGACATCGCGGTGAACGCACATTGGAAGCGTGTATTCGTCATCGCCATACTGACGTATCACCCGACGTGATGGTATGGGGTGCCATTGGTTACACGTCTCCGTCACCTCTTGTTCGCATCGACGGCAGTTTGAACAGTGGACGTTACATTTCAGATGTGTTACGACCCGTGGTTCTACCCTTCATTCCATCCCTGCGAAACCCTACATTTCAGCAGGATAATGCACGACCGCATGTTGCAGGTCCTGTACGGGCCTTTCTGGGTACAGTAAATGTTCGACTGCTGCCCTGGCCAGCACATTCTCCAGATCTCTCACCAATTGAAAACGTCTGGTCAATGGTGGCTTAGCAACTGGCTCGTCACATTACGCCAGTCACTACTCTTGATGAACTGTGGTGTCGTGTTGAAGCTGCATGAGCAGCTGTACCTGTACACGCCATCCAAGCTCTGTTTGACTCAATGCCCAGGCGTATCAAGGCCGTTATTACGGCCAGAGGTGGTTGTTGTGGGTAACTGATATCTCAGGATCTTTGAACCCAAATTGCGTGAAAATGTAATCACATGTCAGTTCTAGTATAATATATTTTGCCAATTAATACCCGTTTATCATCTGCATTTCTTCTTGGTGTAGCAATTTTAATGGCCAGTAGTGTAGTAGAACGACATATTTCAACTATCACAGTTAGGATTTTGTACTGCCCTGACAACTAATCGAAAATGTACCAGGCATTTGTGTCAGCAGCTCTTACTTATCAGAGATACAGTTCTTTTGCATCTATCGTAATTTTTTACAATAATGTTTTCTCAGTTTCATACACAGGAGATTCAGCTTCTCCCACCGATGTCGTTCCATGCAACTCGTAATATTGTATCTGGGCTTCAGAAACCACGCTTGAGGTTTTCATATTATCTCGCTCGCTATGCACAAACTATTATTCCTACAGAAAAATGAACAAGAGATTTTTTTAAGAGGTTTAATTTAGTTGAAATTTTTATTGTGATTTGTCTTGCTAGAGGCCGTAGTTTTCGAGTTATCCAAGAAAGAGGTACGAAAGTGTCCTTTAAGCGCACTCCCACACCCACACTCAGTCCTCACCAGGCGGGATTCATAGTATCTTGTTCAGACCCTCTGTCCAACCACTACACAAAAGTCTACGACTGCATGAATTCATTCTCAAATCACACCTTTTTTGGTCTTCATTGAGTGGCGTTATTACGCCATCACCTTAGTCGCACATTTACAGATTGTAAAATTGAAGTTTCTGTAAATTTTATCTGACAACTTTGCGAACTCTTACAGCATAAAATAAACAATTACATCATTGTATTCGTCAGCCCTTTTGACGACGAAACTTCTATAATAGTAAGAGTTAAGTTTGGATCGAATAGTCAACGTACTTAGTTTTAACGTAACGTTTAGAAAAGTCGTTTTTCTTTCGGTCGAATATCGGGAATAGTTCGTATGGAACGGAAATGATGTCACATGCTTCTTGACAGAGCGTACGGGAACGATGCGGGAAATCCGCACCGCAACCACTGTACTAGGCAAGGTCTTAAGTGGAGGTGGTTTTCCGAATGTAATGAGGATAAATGATGATGACTACGACACAACAACACCCAGCCATCTTGGGGCAGGTGAAAATCCCTAACCCCGCCGAGAATCGAACCGGGGCCCCGTGCTCCGAAAACAAGAATGCTACCGCGGGACCATGAGCTGCAAACAGAGGTCGTCTAGTAAATTTTTGTATAATGGTTGGAACAACATACTGCAGTCGGGGACAGCGTTAATGGTCTCTGGCAGCATAGTTCGCAAGGAATCCTGTATTGTCGACTCGGCTGAAAGTGCATGTACAGCTGCTACATTACGAACAGCTGCAATAACGGAGTTTTAATATACCTCGCTACGGTCTGGTTCGTTGTGCGCTACAGATCGTTTCGTGATAAATTTACTAAGTGTACCTAGTTAAGTATGACATACACATTACAGAGTGGGATGTATATTCAATCTTTCCCAGCCATAATGACATGAAGTAGAAGTAATGGTAAAGATTCTCACACTGAAGAATGGATTTTGTAGTAAGTTGCACTTACACTACAGGCTACACCTGCTGTTGCCTCTTACCTTGTTAAGAAAACGAAGAAAGAATCAGATCTGAAATATCTGAGCAGGGCGGACAGCATTCTAAACGACTGGTACGCTGCATTGCAGTCAGAACAGCAAAACGCGTAAAATAAAATTTCCGTTACGGAACAGATAATGCTCTGAACTACTTTCTACTGCACAGAGACATTGACACGAAAGTAAATTTTCATGAAATTTAGAAAATATTTGTACATACCATTCAAATACCTTTTTACTTGTATTATTTTATTGCCCCTGCCTTCGGAACTGGAGTTGCTGGATGTGGGTGTGTATTGACGATTAACTAATCCATTATTTCTTTTCTAACAGTTTCTTTCTGGTAATCTTCTTCTTGCAACTTTTCAGTGTGACGTACGCAAGCTTCCCAAACAGCAACGTTCATTTTTTTTATTGCTTCATGGACCAGCCATACACTGTCGGCTACTCTTAAAGTTGTATTTTTATCTGCCGTATATCTTCTCCTGTGCTTACGTAAATTCTACGAGATGAAATGAAAAGCAATGAAACGATTGTACTCTTATCATACTGTAACAATGTTGCAAAGCAATAGAATCAGTCTTGTATTTTTTTACCGCTGACTTCTGGAATCCTATCGAGCTCCAACAGCTCTGCTTCTTTTGGTTTCAATTTGTCGTATATTATTACTTCGCAGTCATGAAAGTATAACACTATTATCTTGTGTCTGCAGTGGGAGGCCTGTCTACATTAACAGAGTGACAGCCTGGATTGTCCATAACAATGACAGAGCCTAGATGCAAGTAAGGCAACAGCTGACCCTCAAACAATTCTCGAAATGTTTCTCCATTTGTTTCGGAATAGCAGTTATAGTTCGAGGCACAAATCCGGTAGTAGCGGAATGTGTAATAAGATACCCCCTTTTCGCACTGGACTTTCAAGAAGTCTTGCCCTCTGTTTGCCAAATAAAATTTCTAGTGTGGTTTCGATTTACCCAAATCCCGTCGAAGCAATACACATTTGACGTTCCTTTTGATGTGACTTCATGCGTTGTCCTTAGAAACGTCATCGTGGCAGCAGTACTATCACTTACTGCATTAAAAATTTCCGTCCTTTATTAGCTTTTACATATTTAAATCCGGTGTTCTTCAATATTTTTATATTGGCGGTGCATTTCCTTCAGACCCAGTAGCTCCACGCATAAATGCGAACAATTTCGCTGCCTTGGGAACTTGAAAATTCGAAATCTTTTCTACGTAAAACATCTTGGTCGAAGTCGTCGACTCCTGTTACCCGCTTTGGCACAGTAAGTTTCTTCCCTGGAGACCGGAATTCCACATTTTCAGTTGTTTGCTGATGCAACTGGGCCTCCTGCACAGTCCATATGAGAGTTCGTGCACCAATACCGCAACATGCTGCTGCAGTGCTTTCTTGCATGTTGACAACCTTGCAGACCTACTCGCCTGAATCTGCCTCACGTTTGCAGAACAAGTACGCTTTAAAAATAGGTTCTTTGCCCGTTTGTGAATTTGGCACCTTCTAGGTATTTCAGCCACTGTGAGAAACCGCACAGACAGACACAGAATGTCATAGAAATCAGTCGTAGTTTCGCTCACGTGAAACACGATAAAACATTGAAGTTCACACATTATGGATCTCGGAAACCGACTGCGCGCTGATTGGCTAGCTGCGCAGTGCCTACGGCGCATCCGTGTAACAGAGGCCATAAACGTTCTCACAGGCTACAGAAATTCTGGCTGGTGAGGGATAACTGTGGGGGTTGAGACGCGTTTGAAGGCCTCCGCCGGCCGGAGTGGCCGTGCGGTTCTAGGCGCTACAGTCTGGAACCGAGCGACCGCTACGGGCGCAGGTTCGAGTCCTGCCTCGGGCATGGATGTGTGTGATGTCCTCAGGTTAGTTAGGATTAATTATTTCTAAGTTCTAGGCGACTGACGACCTCAGAAGTTAAGTCGCATACTGCTCAGAGCCATTTGAACCATTGTTGAAGGCCTCGAATAACTCGAAAACTAAGTCAGTTACCGAAACGTATCCCACTACAGAATTCAACTGTATGAAATTTCTTACAAAAAGGTCTGTCATTTTTAACAAGGACTGATAGCCTGCACGTAGCGAACGAGAGACTACGAAAATCTCAGGAGTGGTTTCCGAAGACCAGACATAACATTTCGCGTTGCATAAAATGACATCGGTAGGGACAGTTAAATCACCGTGTATACGCCAGTGCACGTAATTCTCCTTACTGTTAAGCTGCCTGGTTCAATGCTGACGCTACGGGCTTGGAAGGCAGAGGCTGCTGGCTGTTGGTTCGGTGGCCGCCTACGCGCGGCCGGCCCTTTCGGGCGACGGCGGCAGCTGGAGCGTTCCGCACACAGGCCGGCAGCCTCATTCACTGAGTGCTGCGAGGGACCCGCTAACGCTGCTCGTGCTGGCCTCCACGGCTTGTGTACGTTTGGCGCATAAGCGCTCCGCCGTCCTCTGCGCAAACACTGCATGATCACGTTCAATGGCCCTTCGCAGGGAGGTCAAAAGATTACATCGGTTATGGAATTAGTGGAAGATTTAGCTTCAACGGACTTGGGTTGAGGTTTTAAAGTCAAGTAGTCATTGAAGAATCGAAACAAGATTCTAATGATGCAGTCGTCATACAAAGTAGAATAACACATTTTCTCATTAACTCTATAGTTTGTTCTATTTGTTCACACCCTTTGCACACTGACATAGACTTGTTAAATTTTTCCTTTTTTGGGTTTCTTCGTGCAGGGAACGTTGAGACATCTGGTAACTGGCAATTAATACGTAGCTGGTCATTAAAATTACAACAAGAAGATTATCAAAATACGAAATACTATTTTTTGTGCATATGCAGTATCAGCGAACCACGCAATGCCTCGCAGATGTTACATATATCTCTATATGTCCTAGAACGTCTCTCTTTCCATCATCTCCTTCCCACTTGGTCGATGTCTTCCTCCTACTATCTCTCTCCACTTCCTCCTCTCCCTCCCGCCTCTCCCTGTCCGTCTCCTCGTGCTCTCCTCCCACCCCCCGTCGGAGACTATGAGCCATCTTTACTGTCATAGCCAACAAAACCTTGATTGGAAACTGAAATCGCTTGAAACAAATCAGTTGCGATAATTGGTATGTATTTATGATATGAGTCACCTCGTCTGTCAATGTATTTTTGAGAAATGGCTCTGAGCACTATGGGACTTAACTTCTGAGGTCATCAGTCCCCTAGATCTTAGAACTACTTAAACCTAACTAACCTAAGGACATCACAAACATCCATTCCCGAGGCAGGATTCGAACCTGTGACCGGTAGCGGTCGCGCGGTTCCAGACTGTTCTTCGGTTTCGTTCATCAAAGATTATCGTGTTGCCTATCCAGTACCATCCCAAACTATTCAAGCATTACACTCAGATGACAAAAGCCATGTGATAGCGATATGCACATATACAAATAGTGGCACTATTACGTGCACAAGGTATAAAAGGGAAGTATACTGACAGATCTGTTATTTGTACTCTGGTGATTCATGTGAAAAGGTTTCCGACGTGGTTATGGCCGCACGACGGGAAAGCACACTTTGAACGCGGAATGTTAGTTGGAGCTACACGCATGGGACATCATGTTTCGGAAATCGTTAGGGAATTCAATATTTCGAGATCCACAGTATCAAGAGCGTGCCAAGAACACCAAATTTCAGGCGTTATCTCTCACAAAATACAACGCAGTGGCCCACGGCCTTCACTTAACGACCGAGAGCAGCGGCGTTTGTGTAGAGTGAAATAACTGCAGAAATCAATGTGGGGCGTACGACGAAAGTGGAGCTATCCTGATTTCAGATGGTAAGAGCTGTTTATAGGGGTTGAGTGTGGCGCAGGCCCCACGAAGCCATAGATCTAACTTATCAACAAAGCGCTGTGCAAGCTGCTGGTGGATCCATAACGATGTGGACTGTGTTTACATGGAATGGACTGGGTCTTGTGGCTCAACTAAACGTATCATTGGCTGAAAATGGTTATACAAGGATCCTTGGTGACCAGATGCTGCTATTTATGGATTTCACGTTCCCAAAAAGGATGGACTTTTTGTGGCTGATAGTGCACCATGTCAACCGGTCACAATTGTTCATGATTTATTTGAACAAGTCTGAACAACTGGAGCGATCGATTACGCTCTTATTGACAGCTATAGAGGCATCATGGCTCGGTGCTTCTGCAGGAGACTTCCATCGACTAGGTTAGTCCATGCCAAGTCTACTTGCTGCATTACGCCAGGCAAAATGAGGTCCGACACAATATTAAGACGTGTCCGATGACTTTCGTCACCTTGGAGTAAGACTGTACGACGGGGACGAATGCAGTCTGGCAACATTCGCTTTCCTTGGAGCCCCCAGAAGTGGATACTTATTGTGATGGTTAAATGAGAAACTGGACTCGTCTGGAAGTACGACGTGATGCCGCTGCTCTGTCCAGCATTGTCGTTGGATGCGCCATTGTCGGAGCGTTTCCCTCTAATGCTGTCTCGAATGAAGTCGCAACAACGGTCGCCGTCTTGACATTCCGTGGTTCAAAATGGTTCAAATGGCTCTGAGCACTATGGGACTTAACAGCTGTGGTCATCAGTCCCCTAGAACTTAGAACTACTTAAACCTAGCTAACCTAAGGACATCACACACATCCATGCCCGAGGCAGGATTCGAACCTGCGACCGTAGCGGTCGCGTGGCTCCAGACTGTAGCGCCTAGAACCGCTCGTCCACCCTGGCCGGCCTACTCTGAAATTTTCATCAAAATTAAACATATACTATTGGAGATATCGGTACTCATTCGATGTGTTTGTGGTCAGCGGGGAATAGCTTTTGAGAGCTGTAATGTAACAGTAATTTGTATTTCCCATACAGTCGGCTTTGGTCTGCCTTTTTATAAATATCTGTTAATTTGAGGAAGTTATCCTGAATTTAATGATTTTTGTTAAATATCGTATAAACCTATTTAGATAAATTACCCTTAATTTTAAGCCATGAGTGTAGATTTTTTATACGTTGTACAGCATAGAATTTCTTAGGGATGTATGGTTTCAGAGCAGTATAATGTTAATATGCTCCAGTGGGATGTGAAGATTTCATAAGTTCTTTCAGGGCTCGCAATCCTGATTAGGCTACATGTCTGCGATGTTGCTGTTGTGGCACATATACTATTTGTAAATAAGTTAATTATCTTGCAGAAGAGTGCAAAAACTGGTAGTAGCCGACCTCGGGGAAGATCGGTTGGGATTAAGGAGAAGGATAGGAACACGCAAGGCAATACTGACTCTACGACTGATCTTAGAAGACAGGTTAAGGAAAGGCAAACCTACGATTATATCATTTGTAGACTTAGATAAAGCTTTGTCAATATTGACTGGAATGCTCTCGTCAAAGTTCTGAAGATAACAGGGATAAAATACAGGGAACAAAAGGGTAATTACAACTTGTACAGCAACCAGACGGCAGTTACAAGAGTCAAGGGCGTGAAAGAGTTGCAGTGGTTAAAACAGTGACACAGGGTTGTACCCTACTCCCGTTGTTATTCAGTCTGGACACTGACCGAGTGGTAACGAAAATCAAAGAAAAATGTGGAATAGGAATTAAACTTCACGGAGAAGAAATAAAAACTTCGAGGTTTGCCGATGACATTGTAATTCTGTGAAGGACAGTAAAGGATTTGGAAGAGCAGCTGAACGGAATGAACAGTGTCTTGAAAGGCTGATATAAGATGAACATCCACAAAAGGAAAACAAGGATAATGGAAGGTAGTTGGATTAAATAACGTGATATTAAGGGAATGAGATTAGAAAACGAAAAAAAATTAAAGTTGTAGATGAATTATGCGATTTGGGAAGCCAAATAACTGACGATGGACGAAGTAGAGAGGACATGATATATAGGCTGACAATCGCATGAAAAGCATTTCTGAGGAAGATAAATTTGTTAAAATCGAATATAGATTTAGGTGTTAGGAAGTGTTTTCTGAAGGTACTTGAGACTATTCGTAGATGATGTGCTTATCTGTAAGAAGGTAGCAACGCCAGAAGACAGTAACGATTTGCAGAATGACCAGCAAAAGATTGATAAGTAGTGCTGGGACTCATAGTTGACCCCGGGCCTAAATAAATGTAACACGTAGGATAAGAAATCAACTACTGCACAACTGCGCTATTGATGACGATTTGCTGGAAACATATCTATGAGTACCTATCCGGAACGACCTTGAGCTTAATGATCACATAGCAAAAAATAGTACAAAAACCAGATGCGAGACTAAGATTTATAGAAAGAATCTTAAGGAAATGTGATTAATCCCACTAAAGAAGAGGGTTGCAAAGCGCTTATTCGATTCTTGAGTATCGTTAATCACTATGGGATCCTTGTCAAATAGTATTGAAGATCCAACGAAGAGTGAGTGATAGCGTTACATAGGTGCTCAACAAACTTCGGTAGCAGATGCTACTAGGAATGCGTTGTTAACTATTGAAATTTCGAGAGTGTACTATCCGGGAAGAATTGGACAACATATTACTTCCTCCCAAATAGGTCTCGCGAAATGACCACAGTGAGAAAATTCGAGAAATTAGAGGTAACATAGAGGCTTACCGACAATCATCCTTTGGTATCATTTAGTGGCCACACACGGTCAGGTGGGTTGTGGAGTATTGATGCAGATGTACACTCCTGGAAATGGAAAAAAGAACACATTGACACCGGTGTGTCAGACCCACCACACTTGCTCCGGACACTGCGAGAGGGCTGTACAAGCAATGATCACACGCACGGCACAGCGGACACACCAGGAACCGCGGTGTTGGCCGTCGAATGGCGCTAGATGCGCAGCATTTGTGCACCGCCTCCGTCAGTGTCAGCCAGTTTGCCGTGGCATACGGAGCTCCATCGCAGTCTTTAACACTGGTAGCATGCCGCGACAGCGTGGACGTGAAACGTATGTGCAGTTGACGGACTTTGAGCGAGGGCGTATAGTGGGCATGCGGGAGGCCGGGTGGACGTACCGCCGAATTGCTCAACACGTGGGGCGTGAGGTCTCCACAGTACATCGATGTTGTCGCCAGTGGTCGGCGGAAGGTGCACGTGCCCGTCGACCTGGGACCGGACCGCAGCGACGCACGGATGCACGCCAAGACCGTAGGATCCTACGCAGTGCCGTAGGGGACCGCACCGCCACTTCCCAGCAATTTAGGGACACTGCTGCTCCTGGGGTATCGGCGAGGACCATTCGCAACCGTCTCCATGAAGCTGGGCTACGGTCCCGCACACCGTTAGGCCGTCTTCCGCTCACGCCCCAACATCGTGCAGCCCGCCTCCAGTGGTGTCGCGACAGGCGTGAATGGAGGGACGAATGGAGACGTGTCGTCTTCAGCGATGAGAGTCGCTTCTGCCTTGGTGCCAATGATGGTCGTATGCGTGTTTGGATCCGTGGAGGTGAGCGCCACAATCAGGACTGCATACGACCGAGGCACACAGGGCCAACACCCGGCATCATGGTGTGGGGAGCGATCTCCTACACTGGCCGTACACCACTGGTGATCGTCGAGGGGACACTGAATAGTGCACGGTACATCCAAACCGTCATCGAACCCATCGTTCTACCATTCCTAGACCGGAAGGGAACTTGCTGTTCCAACAGGACAATGCATGTGTGCATGTATCCCGTGCCACCCAACGTGCTCTAGAAGGTGTAAGTCAACTACCCTGGCCAGCAAGATCTCCGGATCTGTCCCCCATTGAGCATGTTTGGGACTGGATGAAGCGTCGTCTCACGCGGTCTGCACGTCCAGCACGAACGCTGGTCCAACTGAGGCGCCAGGTGGAAATGGCATGGCAAGTCGTTCCACAGGACTACATCCAGCATCTCTACGATCGTCTCCATGGGAGAATAGCAGCCTGCATTGCTGCGAAAGGTGGATATACACTGTACTAGTGCCGACATTGTGCATGCTCTGTTGCCTGTGTCTATGTGCCTGTGGTTCTGTCTGTGTGATCATGTGATGTATCTGACCCCAGGAATGTGTCAATAAAGTTTCCCCTTCCTGGGACAATGAATTCACGGTGTTCTTATTTCAATTTCCAGGAGTGTATATTTGAATGTAGGGTATGCTTTCTGAGTACGCTCTATCCACTAACTACACCGTCCGCAGCTCGTGGTCTAGTGGCTAGCGTTACTGCCTCTGCATCACGGGGTCCCGGATTCGATTCCCGGCCGGGTCGGGGATTTTCTTCTCCCGGGAACTGAGTGTTTGTGTTGTCCTCATCATCTCATCATCATTCTGGTAGTGGCGAGACTGGAAACGCAAAGATGGGAACTTGTACGGACGCTGCTGTCCACGATGTCGAGCGCCCCACAAACCAACATCACCACCAGTAACTACAGCGGCTGACAGCCTGTGACGTCACCGCTATCCTGTCGGCGCGTACGATGGGCAGAGCGGCTGCTGGCGGCGGCTAGGAGAAAGACTCACGTGCTTCCCCACAGTGTGCGTCATGAACGAGGAGCCCTGGGGCGAACTGAAAGGTCGTCGAATCCGTCATACACCTACTTGAACAGCAGAGAAATGTCATAAAGAACGCTGATGGACAGATAGCTAGAGGCGGCGGCATATTCGCCCGATGCTCGCTATATGTCGAGCGTTTCTATCTTGTTTTCTGTAGTTCGCGTTTTGATCGTATGACGTGACTGCGCTCAACCGCCCAGCCATGAAGCTGCAAGTGACAAATGACGACAAGTTCTCCTGTTGTCGAAATACTGTACATCTGTCACAACAGTCCACCCGGTCGCTCGAGAAATCTGTACCCACGAAGTTCTTTGTTTATGGCAAAGGCGGTTCCAACAACGTTACTCGTCGTCCGATAACTGCAGGATTTCTATTTTTCATGCCAGGATCAAGCGGTGTGGCGATAAGCCAAGTGAATGTTACTTGGAGTAAACAAAGGGAAATACGAACACTGCCAACAAAATTCCGGAGGTTGATGAGGAATGTTTGCTGAGTGTTTTAGTACAATCATCCGTGGTCTTCGGTGACTCACTGGGGAGAGATAATATAATTACGATACATTCGATGTCTTGTAGATGTATATCAACTACGATTTCTTGTAACTACTACACACAGTTTTGTGCTCCATGAATCTCCCGCATGTTACGGTTAAAAGGGGAAAGGGGCGGGGGGCTAACTCAGCCGTAAATTCTGTACAGAATAAAATACAGATTCTAGCAGAATCTGGAACTTTGTTCAATTTTATCGATAACAGGTGTCTCTCAACGTCACTGACAGTAATATTTGTATCACTCGTACTATCAGTAGTGCGAGAACTAAATTACCGCAATGTTCTTGAAGTTAGATACGGATCCAAGCATTTCTGCTTTTGCTTTCCTACGGTTAATTTGAGCTACTTTACAACTGTGACCATTTCCGCTTAGCCTACCCTTTCGATATACACTTAGACCTACTCTTAAAACTCTCAATGTTGTTAATTTCGAGTTTTATTCGGCATTGCGTTTTAGGACTCCTTCAATTTTTTCCATTTTGTTGCAATTGCGTCTCCAATTGATCACTAGGATTTCAGAATTCTCATCTCTGCTTGCATCTTCCTCTAACACTCCGGTATCTTCTACATCTATCATTAACTGGACTGGATGGAGAGCCTGTGGTTTTACACCTTTCCTGCCAACCACTTCCGCTAAAAAGTGGAACCCAAGGAAGGTGATGCCATACCATGTGGCCCGAGAAACATCTGCCTCGATTGTACTTGCAAGTGTGAATCAAACAGTCATTTTGAACATCAATAATCGAAGCTAATCATGGGGATACAGAAAAACAAGACGTACAGCAGCACAGTCATAACAATGTGAAGTCCCAAATTCGACTCCTTAATTGCGCTGCTTTCTACGTTCAAAATTTACAGTCAACAGAAAACCAATATTAAGCACTGAAAGCTGGAGGCAAGGCACAACTAGTGTTCAGTATCAAGTTCACTCGTCATCAAGCAATTAAATTAAAAGTTATGAAAATGTAACCAATGAATCCCCCACAAGGCTAAGACAAGGGACAGAGAGAAACGGTGGCAATGGAAAACAAGTGAGTAACAAAACAGGAGGATTTCTTTCTCCTGTTATGATTACCTTACCGCTATTTTTACTTTTTTTTTAGCTAATATCACCGATATGATCACTTATATGGCATTTGCACGGTACCAAAAGCTCGAATATTAACTCAGGGCCTAACCAATTTAACTTTATTATGCATTAGCTAATTGGAGCTCATACCTTTAGCTAAAACCGTGCTAATTACAAATACCAGTAATATAAAATTTCGTTGTCATTGTTCACATGTAAACACATGACGGTACAGCCCTCAGAAAGGCGCCTTATAAACCTCAAGAGCGGATGTGGGCTAGCGTGCCGAGTTGGTTGTACTCTGTAAGACAGATGTCGCCGCCCGAACTAGCGTTTGATAGGAAAAGTAGCGAGTCAAGTGGAGGCTGCGCATGGCCGCCCACAGCGGTAACACCCTTGTAGTTCCTCCGCTAGATGTCGGCTACCTTTGAGCTCTGTTGCTCCTGCCTCTGATGCATCTCAGCATTCATTTCATCCACACTTTGGTGGACATATAATGAAACAGTAAGACGAAATACATTTAATATCGCTACTACGAAATTCTCAGTGGAAGAAAGAGTTACAGTTGCCGATTTTAATAATTCCCACTGCCTCGGGCGTTTGCTGACAAAAGCATTGCCTCTTCTGTTGCTGATGCCGCTGCAGAAGCAAGCAACCTACAAACGCACAAGGGAGGGATCAAATCAAGCTTTTTTTTAAAAAAACAGAAGAAGAAAAGAAACAAAAAAAAACAGGCGATAAAACGGTGTCTGAAAGTGTGAAATGGCGGAAAAATGCGGAAAGTTAAAACAGAAAGCAAAAGGGGTCGGCAATGTTAATAAAAAGACACAGGAATCAGACAAGTAACAGAGTACACACACAATTAAAAAACATGGCGACAGTCTGGTTTCTATTCACAAGAGATAAAAAGCACACCCAGCGACAGTATGATGGCCATTCGCAACACTTCCAAAAAAAAAAACACTCACTGTAAAACACTGCACGAAAATGGCGGCACAAAGATGACACTCCCGAGCCAAAGGCAGATGGGTGGGGGGGACCTGGAGGAGGGGGAAGAACAAGGAGGGAGGAAGGAGAAAACGAAAAGGGGAGGGGGGAACCAAGGAAGGAGAGGACTCATAAAGGGGGAGAGGGGCAGGCAGACGCGAGAGGGAATGAGAAGAGGCAGAGGAGGAAAATGCAAAAGCACTCGGGGGAGAGAAGGGGGCAGAGAAAGGGGAGGTGGGGAAAAAAGAGGATGGAAGGGGGGAAGAGGGAGCCTGGGAAAAGGACAAAGGAGGGGGAGTGAGGATCAGAGTTGATAGGAGGGATAAATGGAGGGAGAGAGGGGATCATCCGTGAGGGGGAGTTGATGGAAGCGACCTTGGGAAGGGAGATGAAGGGTGTAGAGATGGAGGGTAGGGGGGACACAACAGTGAAGAAGTGGCAGGGGGCGGGGATGGGAGAGGAGAGGAGCAACCAGGGGGTGAGGGGGATCAAGGCAGCGGGAGGTGTAGAGGATGCGGATATGTTCAAGGAATAGGAGCAGATGGGGGAAAGGAATGAGATCATAGAGGATCCGTGTGGGGGATGGGAGGAGTATACGAAAGGCGAGGCGGAATGCATGATGCTCAAGGATCTGGAGGGACTTATAGAATTTGGGGGGGGGGGGGGGGGGGCAGATATCCAGGCAGTACTGGCATAACAGAGTATGGGACGGATTAAGGATTTGTAGGTGTGGAGGATGGTAGGAGGCCAGGGGTGGAGGGACAGGTTTTATATAGCCTTAAGCTCTGTCTACTAATTTGGCGGGAACCAATCAGACTGCAGTATTCGGAGATTCCATGGTCGACAGGTTTGGACAGGTTGGTTCATGTGTACACAAACAGGAAATAGCTACTTAGAGAGAGAGAGAGAGAGAGAGAGAGAGATTATGTGTCTCGACAGCAATTTCCCAGGTATCATATCAAAGAGTTTGTTTGGAGATTAGCGCGACTTCTTTTTTTTTTTTTTTTTCTATTTAGTCATCAGTCTTCTGACTGGTTTGACGCGGCCTGCTACGAATTCCTCTTCTGTGCCAACTTCTGCTTATCAAGAACTTCTTCACGACTGAAAATCAGATTCAATAAACTGGAAACCCAGTACCACACACATCATGGGAAAATTATAGCAAGTACTAGGCTGTAAGTGCACTTTCGCTGCTATGAACAGCTTTTAAGTTATTCTGTTTAAATTACTTATAAACTGTAAGAAATTAAAAAAAATTTTTACTAGTTGGTAGTTACATCAGCATTCATAGTCGAAGTAGAGACCTACCAAAGAATTAAACCAAATTTGTGATAAACATTAACATTTTTGAAGCCGGAATGTGTATTCCGTGCTGAAAAATCGGCAACTTTAGCCAGAAGATCAATTTGTAACGTAGGAGCAGCGGCAGCTTTAAAGAATAACAATCGTTAGGAAAGTAAAAAAAGGTTCGTAGTTAACGGATTATATTTATTAACAATAATATCACCAAAAGAAACTTTTTTCCTGTTAAAAGTGTAATTTATGCAAAAACAACTATGTATGTACAAAAAATCTAAATTCAGCACTGAAAAGCAGATAAAATTTGGAAGTGATTACATGAAAACTTCTTGTATACATCAATAATTTATATTTTTACATGATCGGGAAACAAATATGATTTGACTCATGTGATCTACGTGAGAATATTAATATCCAGCCGCGATCTTTGCTCGAACAGGCTGGTTTGGGCAGTATTCCCGAGCAGTCTCGGTGTGAGTTGGACGGGCAGCGTGTCGGTCGCTTCGTGAAAGTACTGATATCTTGCAAGTACCGAGTTGTGAACTTAGAAAATTTTTTTCAGTGTCATCTGTGAACATTCAGGAATATTTTAGAGCTGAGGACTTAGAGCATTTTTTTTTTTTTTTTTTTTTTTTTTTCAGGGGACGATTCCGACCTCTGAAATTTTAACGCCGATCTAGAATGTGGATCTGACTTCTGATTTTTGCCATTTAGCATCTGAGAACTTTAACCTGAATCTGAAGCAAATTGGCAAAATTTTTCGAAACCTTGAAGTGGGTTGAGGCCTGGTAATTTTCGTTCTCGCATAGGGTAAATATTCATCCTTGGAAGTTGGTTCAGTTTATTGCTGCAAGGCATAAGGAAAATAAATGTCACTATTTCGTGAAACGCAATCCCCTGTGAGTTGAGAATTTTATTACACAAATTCCTGCCTACATTTTTCTTAGTAATTGTAATTTTGTATTTAAAAATTTGGGCAAATGTGACGAGTTATTGATCCGTAGAAGTTGACGCAGCCAGACTTTAGAAAAATCTAATCTTTCGCTGTAGCCCGTGATGATGTGCTACTAAGTAAAACTTGAATAAATAGATACTTCATTCCAGAACCGCGCTGCTGCTACAGTCGCAGGTTCGAATCCTGCCTCGGGCATGGATGTGTGTGTTGTCCTTAGGTCAGTTAGGTTTAAGTAGTTCTAAGTCTAGGGGACTGGTGACCTCATATGTTAAGTCCCATAGTGCTTAGAGCCATTTGAACCATTTTTGAATAAATAGATAACTTGTGCTGGGGACTCAGAGCCGTTTCAGTCATCCATCGGACATTGACTTTTAAATGACATTTGTTCGGTTCAGAACCTTGATTTTACTCTTATGTTTTCAAGTTAGCCAGTGCACGAAGGAAATAGTGGACAGCGCAGTATAGTCGGAAACATGTATCTGATTGATAACTTTCTGATTATGTAAATGAAAAAGACATGTGATGGACTGTAACATTTACGGTGCTAATGTCCAAAACATGTTAACAACTCTTGTGCTCATTTAGCAGTCTTAATTAAAGCACTGTTAATGAAATCGAAACCAATATTTTGGCAAATTACACAGCATAATTCAACAGCAGTTATCATTGTATCTAAAAGTTCAAGGACAAAAGAACCTGTTTTAATATTCAGTTAATCAGAAACATACATCTTTAATTGTAACTTAGGGAAAAGGCAGCGAATAACAATAGCTAACATCAGTTCTAATTATTGTGATCTTATAAAAGAGTCTCATAAGAAGCCATTTTAGGCAGTGTGTGGTCGTTTGTGAAAGGTACATGATTTATGTCCACCAAAACGTGAAAGTGTACCTCAGACTCTTTATCATCAGTTATAATTCGGAAAATTTGTTGTACTTTATCTGATTTCCGTGGCCGAAAGTTTATTTAGTGACTGTTTTTAATGACTGACTGTGATCTGGTAATTAATTTCACGAACTTTGTTAATCCTCAGTAACGTTCGTTGTGACAATAGAGTCAGATTATTAACAATGCTATTTTCAAATGATACTTATTGTTCTCAGTGTGTTCCTTTTGATAGGACTGTCTACTTGGAAGGACAGTGTAATTAGTTGATGTATTAATGATTTATTAGCCACAGATGAACTTTTGTGTCATTTCTGTGATAGCTTACCACACACAAACATTCGCATTGAAGGACGACAACGGACTGTAGTATGTGCCGAGCTATTTGTCCGTGCATAAATTATAGTTGGTGAGAATCCGCTTGACCGTAAACAATAGTTCATTCAGCAATCAAAGTGCAATTAAAGTGAAGTGAAAATCCTTTGTGGACAACATTATTCGTAGTATATTGTCTCTACCGCCAACTCTTCAGCCAGATACGATGGCGCTACTACCGAGGGCATATTTGCACAGATAAATACGCCTACGTTACAATTGATACCCGATGACGTGTGACCTAGCTTATAAGCCGTAATATCTCCTGTACAGAGCGAATAATGTTAAATAATATCGTCTTGCTCTCTTCTCGGGCACACACAGAAAATCAGGAAGTAGTTCTTTTTTAATTTTAGTTTGTAACTTAATTCACCAGTAAAATAATAGTAGCAACTCAAGTCGCTTAATTCCAAAATTGAGTAGAGTCATCTAATCCAAAAACCCTGGGTAGCGGCCTCTTACGTGTAGTGAAAAACCTGACGCGTTTTAGGGGATCCTGTAGTTCTCAATCCCGGCGCAAGTTTGCGTCCTCGTCCCGCTATCTTTTTTTAACTTTTGAATTAGATATCGAATAATAAAATAATTACACCGTTGGATACTCAGTGAAAGCGCCGTTTCGGTAATTAAAAGCAGATTTTTGTGACATCATCGGTTCATGAATAGATGTAAGAGTAACAAGTTTTCTGTTAACAACAAATTGCACCATCTTCATAACCATAAAGAATTTGATAGATAATCGAGTGACCAACAAATGAAAGTTGTTTTCCATGCATTTTGCGATGACGCCACCAGAATTATCGTAGAAAAAAAATCTCTTTACATAATTAACAAATTAACAATTTGAGTAATTAGATTTGGACGAATAGCTATTTGTTATTTTTTCACCCTTAAATACGAAATTGCTCTGGCAGAAAGTGAATGAAGAATCAGTTAATGTAATTAGATTTGAAACATAAAAATACTAGCTCCAAGTGAGACATTCACTTAATTAAGGGAATATTATTCCACAATGTTTTATAGACAACAGATTTTCGCTGCTTGCAACTGACAGTAACCTAACCATTGTCGGGGAAAACCAGTTGATACCTATCTACAGACAAATTACTAGTAGACCTCTCCGTATCCGATTCCAGTTTCCAAGATTCGCTGCCAAGCCGTGCTGTGCCCCAACTTTTCCAAATTGACATTTCTGTAAAGACAAAGTGTGTTTTATAATGAATACATAAACTACTCACCAAAAGTGTTTATGGTCACTGCCTCACCAGCACAAGAACATAAACACAACTTTCGCGCGGTTATGCATCTTAAGATTCTTTAGGAAATACGTACCAGTGTTGTTACTCAATTTTGTTCAGTTCTACAACCAAAACATAAGGCAATCTCAGTTAAGTCATTTGAGTTCTGTTAGTTTTATGATAGGTAATTTGGTAAGCGATCTTCTTTGGCAATTTTACGAAACTGCGGCTGACCGATTGCTCAAACTTACGCACGGCGCTTATAGGGGTCGCAAATGATGATAACCTAATGTGATAACTGATGCAATGCAATCCTTAACCTAGACGGCACAGATGAATCTAACGTTGTCACCTCGGAATACAGCAGATAGGCTCTATGAAAAGCAGCGAAAGATGCTGCAACAAAAGAGAAAGTTATCGTGGACAGAATTCCGAATATAAAATCATACGCTTGGTGGTGGCGCGGTGAATCAGTGCGAGACTACGAAGCTAAATCTGTGGAGTTCGATCCGAGGTTAGTCCTAGGTTTTTTGCTATCATTTGTCACTTTCCTTACCTCTGCCGATATTTGTTAACGTGAAAAATGTAGAACTGCGCCGCGGTCCTGAGCTCAAGTTAAAGTGTAGGTGCCCTTACGATTGATTGCATAAGTCAGTTCAGAGGTCGGAGCAAGGCAATGGCATACCACATTCGGTAGGATCTTGCCTTGTAAAACACTGAAGTGTCCAAACAAACTTTGGTTTTTTTTTTTCTTTTTTTTTTTTTTTTGAGAATGGGATATGAAGATACATCGGGGCACCTAAACGATGGAAGGAATTTCCAAGGATACATAGGAAACATCTGTTCAAAACCAGAGAGTCTGACATGCGGAACCCTTACAATATCCTTAGACGAATACTGTTTACATATTCCTCGGATGCATATCGTAAAGCGGTATTATCCACTATTGCACTTTTTTTCAGAAAGTACGTGGTAAATAAGTTTCGACGTGATAGATCCGCAATACGAAAAACACTTACAGGGCTTCTTGGAGCCTGAAAGCACGTTAGCAGACGCCACGAGTTTGTTAATCCTCGATCCATCTCCATTTGACTTTCGCATCAGAAGACTAAACGATTTATACCGATCCCTTGAGAGAAATCTGCATGCAATTGAGGAGCTCATAAGCTGAAGAACAGAGATAAGAATGTAGTAACGAAATAGACGCAATGAATCGCAGTGGATCCCATTCAACGGCATCAAGTACATCCAAATTTCAGGGAACGGAAGAAGTTTTAAAAGTTAAGCAATGAGTTGCTTCTAATGAGAGAGGGCCTTATCTGACAATCAAACACACATTTAATCTGTAGTAAAATGACAAGTGTCAGTTCTGTTATACATGTATTAACTAACACATGTCGTATGAATGTAGGGAAAAGGGCATTATTATAGTGAGAATCCGTGTTAATATCGTCCACATACGTTCTGCAGGCAAAATTTGTCCCGTATTTGATTTCATGCTTTCGTCTTCCAGCTTTGGAATGCCATTACACACGGCGCTAACTACGAGCTTCTCATCACTGATAAAGAAGACGTCAATGGGTGTGGAAGTTCTGGCTACTTTTTCCTTAATTTCGACGGAAGAAGGAGCACTTAAAAGTGATCAGATCTTCTTTCTAATGATATCATTATAAAGCAACAGTAATATCAGAAAATTGTGTCCGCCTTGATGCAAAACACCTTGTTATTCGTTTATATCTTTTTTTAATCTAAAACATGCAGAAAATAGCATGGTTATACAAACACAGTAGCACGCTATTGTACATTTTTACTATTCGTTTTTTAAATATAGTTTTCTGTGAACACTTTTATACTACCTTATTTGTTGTATGTTACAGCATGTTTTAAGCAATTATTGTCGCTGTCTGCGACATATTTTCTGTGCGCTTTTTGTTTCTCTTGCCGATTTTTACTTAGCGAACATCATGTCATCTGCAAGCATGTGAGTGGCTGTTAGTAAACAAACGTGCTTGCAGATGACATGATGTTCGCTAAGTAAAAAACGGCAACAGAAACAAAAAGCGCACAGAAAATATGCCGCAAACAGCGACAGTAATTGCTTAAAACATGCTGTAACATACAATAAATACGGTAGTATAAAAGTGTTCATAGTAAACTACATTTAAAAAACGAATACTAAAAATGTAATAACGTGCTACTGTGTTTGTATAACCATGCTATTTTCTGCATGTTTCAGATTTTAAAAACCACTGATGATGGTGATATTTGTCGCCGAAACTAGTTTGGGAGAGTAAATAAATAAACGAATAACAAGGTATTTTGCATCAAGGCTGACTCAATTTTCTGATATTACTGTTTTTCTACGCACATACGGACCAAATGGAAGAGTTCCAAGATAAAATCATTGATTATAAAGCAAAGAATCCAATAGTGTAATGTTTTACAAAAACCCTTTTCCAGCTTCCCGTTTTCGAGTACAATACAAACCAGTCTGTGTGTAGAGTGTGCTGTGAAACTGAATTTCACGGCACGTTCGCCATGCCTCCCGGACAGACGGGCGTGGCACGCTGTTCTGGCGTTCGGTGTCTGGCCAGAGGGCGCGTCTGCCGGCTTGTGGCAACAGCAAGCGCCGCTCCGGGCTGTCCTGGGGTGCGTGGCACGACAGATGGCGGCCTGCAGTACTGGGCCACGTTTAGAACTTTTTTGTTCGCTTCTTGTATGAACTGCTTATTCTCCACATTTCTCTTCCGTAGAAGGCTACACTCCATCACAACATCTTCCCTCTTTCTTTCCATGATATTGACAGACTGTATTTTATAGCCTCTCTACCTCTACCATCATTTATTTTGCGGCCGAAATACCAGAATTCAATCATTAGTTTTAATGTCTCATTTCCTAATCTAATTCCCTCAGCATCGCGTGTTTCAGTTACACTGCATTGCATTACCGTTATTGCACTTTTGTTGATGTTAATCTTGTAATTTCTTTTCAAGACACTATCCATTCCGTTCATCTGCCCTGCCACGTCCTTCGCCGTCTGTGACAGAATTACAATGCCATCGAGGAACCTCAAAGGTTTTATTTATTCTCCGTGAACTCTAGTTCCCTCTACTAATTTTCTTCTCGGTTTATTTCACTACATGCTCATCGTACAGATTCAATAACGTAGGGTGTAAGCTACACTCCTGTCTCACTTCCTTCTCAGCGACTGCTTCCCTTTAATATCCCTCTCCTGTTATAATCGCTGCCTGGTTTCTGTGCAAGATGCAAATAAGCTTTCGCATTTTATCCCTACTATCGTCAAAATTTCAAAGAGTCCAGTGCAGTCAGTGTGTTTCTCTGTATCTGCAAATTCTACAAATACACTGGAAATACCACTATATAAGGTCTAGAATTTTGTAGGATGGATTCGTAGTCACCTTATATAGGGCCATATCCTCTGTCCCTGAATGAATTAGACTACAGGTGCGCGAATTGGACCCAGTTGAAGGAAACGCTTGACAGTCGCATCCCACCAACCCACGAGATTAACGAGACAGCCCAAATTGACGAGGCAGTCGAAACCCTCACCGGCGCCGTCCAGGACGCAATAGCCGACACCATACCAATCCGAACGCCACAACAACACAGTGCTGCCCTGCCCCAGGAAGTCCTGGGCCTAATCTCAATGAGGAACCGCCTCAGGAGACACTGGCAGCGTACCAGGCGCCATCACTCCAAACGGCACATTAACAGGCTCCAGGGTATAATCCGGGAAAAAATACAAACATTCAAGACACAACAGTGGGACCAGAAACTCGAAGGGCTAGGCACCACGCGGCCTGGCGTGTGGCAGCTAGCCCGACACTTCACCAGGGAGAAACTGTACACCCTCACGTTACAAGGGCCAGACGGACCAGCATATTCTGCGGAAGAAAAAGCGGAACTGATGGCCCTCACACTCGCAGCGTCATTCACACCGAACCTGGATCCCCCAGACCCAGCATTCACACTTGCTACGGACCAGGAGGTCACACGCATCTTGGTCCAACCAGCGCGCAACCACATCCGACAAGCTAGTACAGCAGAAATCAAATGGGCCATCATGCATACCACTGCTAGGAAGGCCCCTGGTCACGATGGCATTCAAAACCGTGTCCTCCAGGAGTTCACGGACAAAGCTGTAGACTACCTAGCACACATTACGAATGCCATACTCAAGCACCAACACTTCCCCGCCTTTTGGAAGACGGCCAAGGTCCTGATGTTCAGGAAGCCGGGGAAAGACCACTCCCTCCCACAAAATTACCGACCCATCAGTCTGCTGAGCGCGATCAGCAAGATCGTTGAGAAGGTAATATTAAAACGACTCACCAGGCACTGCATCACAAACGACACCCTGAGACCGGAACAATTCGGTTTCAGGAATCACCACTCAACAACACAACAACTCCTCCGCGTCGTTGAATACATAACACACGGATACAACACAAGCAAGACAACTGGGGCGGTGTTCCTGGACATCGAAAAGGCTTTCGATCGTCTATGGCACAACGGCCTAATACGCAAACTCAGCGACGCAGGGTTCCCCGACGGGCTCGTACGTCTTATACAGTCATATCTCACGGACAGAAGTTTCAACACTGACGTGCAGGGCAAACAATCGACACGACATGGTATACAGGCAGGAGTACCCCAAGGAAGTATCCTAGGGCCCCTACTGTTTAACCTCTACATTAACGACCTCCCAGCTAGACATAACACGACGGTAGTAATCTACGCGGATGACACTGCCATCCTTGCGCAAGATTGGAAGCCGTCTAACATTAACTCACGACTACAGACCGCACTCAGAACGGCGGAGCCTTGGCTGGTGAAATGGCGTCTTAGAGTAAACGTCGACAAGTGCGAGGCCGTTCTGTTCACTAGAAGACCGAAGCAACTGCGCAAACATCAGCACTGCAACCCAATAACACTACACACACGCCCAATACGTTTCCGCGAGAAGGTCAAATACCTCGGTGTCTGGCTGGACAGGAAACTACTCTGGGGGGACCACATTCAACACGTGACCAACAAAGCTAACGCGAGGCTCAAACAACTCTACCCTATGCTTAACAGGCGTAGCACACTGAACAGGAGGGTGTCTAGGTCCATGTACATGACACTTATTAGACCCCTGATGACGTACGCAGCCCCTGTCTGGGGATACGCTGCGCCAACTCGCCTGCGCCGTCTGCAGCTCATACAGAACAAAGTACTCAAAATCATAAGCAACGCTCCGCGCTACACACGCATCGCGGACCTTCACCGGGAATACCGGCTAGATACTATCTTGCAGGTATTCCAAAAACTCTCCACACGACTGTACAATAACACGAGACACTCGCGCAACCCGTTTATCCTTTCTCTGGGTAACTACGACCACAACCATAGATGGAAGCATAACAGACCAAAGACATTACTGGTTAGGAACTGAACATCTATGGTCTATAGAACGCTAACACGACAGTACTGGCGAGCCCCTGCAACACAGTTATTACTGGAAACCCAGATGTGCGACTAGCCGAAAAACAGGCAACCGCAGGGAAACCGTACTGTACACAGCACGCAAACCAGCCACACACACCCCCTACACAGTCTGTGAGCCGATCTATGACCGATCGCCCACTAATCCACAACGACCTTGAACTGTTGCAGGGACGCAGCAACTGCAGCAAGCACCGCAACAAGCTCCAACAACGACAAAGGTAACGATGCACGATACCTCGAACTAACACAACCACACCTTGCATGCACTGTCGCAGATAGCAAGCCGCTACTGCCCTTACTACCCGCCCTACTGTCGCAGAGGTGTTTTTTCCCTTGGCTCTTGCCTTGGCACTTTTTTTTTTCCTCTGCCCTTACAACCGCTACCCTTCAATCGTTTTCGACCACTTCTATCTCCTGATGGACCATGTTAATGAGTAAGACGCATGGACAACATCACAGCCCGCATCCTGTGACGCCTGATTCAAAAACTAACATGTTTACGGAGGTGACAGTAGAACTTTTGGTTTGGTCACCACGTTGGTGTGGGCGTGGAGGGGCTACATCCTTGTGTCCTTGTGTAAATGTCCCTGAATGTGTGTCTCTTGGATCCTATATTCAATACATATGGGTAATGATAGTTTCAGTAAAAACTGTCGGTATGTTACTCGCATTATGGTCGAACACTATACACCATACAAACGATAAGTATAAGTGAATTGAAGACGATCAGTTTGTCATGGGACACTTGCGGAAATAACCCTAATTTTGCTTAAAAAAAACACGATGTATGCACTCCGTTCGAGGCTTTGAATATCCTCTTATGCTACGTCCCTAGTCGGTCTCAACAGTTTGGAGTTCATTTCTTTTTCTTACTAAAAACATACTTGTATATCAAACAGACCTTGCACTTGCACTTATTAAGTGTAAAATTGATCTTTGCGTGCCGGCCGGAGTGGCCAAGCGGTTCTAGGCGCTACAGTCTGGAACCGCGCGACCGCCACGGTCGCAGGTTCGAATCCTGCCTCGGGCATGGATGTGTGTGATGTCCTAAGGTTAGTTAGGTTTACGTAGTTCTAAGTTCTAGGGGACTGATGACCTCAGAAGTTAAGTTCCATAGTGCTCAGGGCCATTTGAACCATTTTTTCGTTCGTCTCGGTTTCTCCTACGCCGTTGTGGTACATTTTAAGCAGCTATTGTCTGCATCCTGTATACCCGTGTTGTGAATAACACGTACGCTAAAACACAACCTGCATTATACTCTGGATTACAGACAGAAAAATTTCGCAAGTGAACCAACGTTTCCCTATCATTCTCTCCCATTACAGTGAGTATTATAAAATATTTTTTATCGATTACTCTGTTTCCCATAAGTCGTAGTGAGCGGTGTCCTGCGAGGAAGCGGACGCCGGCTGGTCACCGCCCGTGGGTGTGGACCTCTCGACTACGTCAGTGGAGGGCGTCGGGCGCGTGCTGGGGCCTATCTTATCGGCACTCCAGCCGCACGGAGGGCCGTAACAGCTTATCCCGCCATCAGTCAGCCGTGAAGGGTCGCCCTGTCTGGTCTAGCGGCCATTACTGATACAGCCGAGAGTAATTGACGTTTATTGCTTTTAACAGGGCTCACCATCTCTCAGAGAGGACGGGCGAACTGCGTGCGAGCAAACTTTCCTAGCAACTGGAAGATTTTCTCTAAAGTTTTGCTGCAAGCCGTGTTCATAAAAACACTTAAAAGTCGTCAGGGTAAAGAAAGACGTCTTTCCATCAGGCTATTTCGTTAAAATAACTCACGAATACTTGTGTGGCACATGGCGCTGGAATGTAAACGTGTTTACACATGGTGTCCAGCTCCCCGTTTCAAAGTAACGTCCGGTATCGAGCATGACATGTATCAATGGATTTCCATGTAACGTTTCATAAACAGGGTGATTCAGCTAAGCTGTTCCTCTCAGATGCTTCCGGAAGCGAATGAAATGTCTAGAAAAGTTTCATTTCAATGACTGACACAACATTGTTCAACGTCTATTCACATCAAAGTGCAGTCCTCTAAACGTTCAAATATGTTGTCACGCACACGCATAGCTTCACTGATGGGACACCGATATGCGTCCATTACACACGCGTTAATTATTTCAGTTCCTCCAGGAACAGAAGAACATCGCACAGTTCATAGTTTATTCAGCAGTTATCACAGTCTTTCTCCAGTTCACGTTGATACGAAGATACGTTAATTTGTACGTTTCTTTCCTTGTCGTCACACGAGAGAGCCCACCCTCCAGTCGTACTGACACAAGAAACCGCGTCTTCTCGTCACCTGTTTCTCAAGTTCGAAACGCGAAACAGGCTCTCTTACACCAAAGATATGTCCAAATAGATTTAATCGTAATATCTGACTGCACTGACATTTATTGATAAATATAACGAATGAAAGAAAATTTTAAAAAGGACAAAAATATTTATATGGACTCGCTAGATTTCCTTCCACAAAAGTGCGTTATTGTAGGATCAACATCATAAGAGGCGCTGCGAATCGTAAATTCGACAGTTGTTTCTGTGGACAGATTTGATTCCTGACAAAATCGCCTAAATCTGTGGCAGGAATTCTGTGCACCGAGCTATATCCGCGAACTGTGTTTCTGATTCTGGAGGCCAATGACGGCATTCAGGTCGATAGGTGTCTAATGCAATCGGAAAATCACACCAGGGCGGACTGGCTTACAGAATGACTGTTCACCTGAGTTGACGACTCAATCCAATTCTGACTCATCATCTTTTCGCAAGCAAAATCTCTATGCATTCGGTCACAGCAGTGACGTTATCTGTTCTGCTTCAAAATGTCATGCTCCTGTATCACTGACGACTCACTGATACGAAGATCTTGGCGGGTCGGGAACGCTACACCCGCCACACTATCTGACAAACTTCTCGAACAACTAGTACGATAACTCATACGGAAAAGAAATATATTAAACGTTCTAGTTCTAGACACTGTTACTGGAAAAACGGTAACAAACACAAGAAGGCCATCAGGGAAACTAGGAGAGTGATTGGGTTTGGTCGAGCTGATAGTCACTATTAACCTTTTTAAAAGACGAGCAGGGAATATTTAGTTCAGACCTGGCAAATGCAGAAAAATTCTACGTAAAGCCGAAACGGCAGTCTGGATAAGTACATTCCAAGTAAAGTAATAGAGACGGCAAAGTCCCATGCTGGTTTACTGATACCGTTGGAGAATGTTGTGAAGGCAGAGACTACTGCAGTCTCGTTACGAAGAGAACTGCCGGTAAACCAATAGAGAAAATTTAATAGTATCTTGTGCATCCGCAATAAATGCCAAGCCTGAAACCTACAATAATTTTCACCGGTAGATACCGGTGAAAGGCCTGTCAGCAAATCATAGGAATTTCTGGTAAAACAAAGTCATAGAACAGGTTCAAACCTTCAGTTCAGTCTCACATGAAACCATCTAGTGTTGAAACTGAAAACAGCAGACAGAAAGCACAAATTCTACATTCCGGATTTAAAAACATATTCACGCAAGAGGAGACTACCATACCTATGTTTGAACGTCGCACAGACTCACAAACGAGAGATATCGATACTAGAATCCCCGGTATATAAAAAGAACAAGAAAAGCTCAAAGAGGACAGTCCCTGATAAAATTATAGTTCGATTTCTCATAGAATAAATCGTAGAACGAACAGTCTAATCAGTTCTTTTCCTAGCTCATATTTATAGATAACTCCTTGCGCAGCGAATAATCCTGACGAACAGTCCTGCGTGGCTGGAAAAGGATAGGAAATCAAATACACAGAATTACTGACAAAGACATGCATTTGTTGCAGGAACTCGTAGATTCTAAGCTCATGCGGGGGGAAACAGCTTCTTTCAAATAATGGATACTGTTTCAATAAGCACCACGTATGTGGACAACAGCTTGCTTCATTCGTGCAAAAAATCTTACAAACAACACATGCAGGTGAACAAATAGATTCTGTCTCCTTAGGCTTCCGAAAGGCATTCGACACCACTTCGTCGAATACTAGTCGATATAAGATCATGCGGAGTATTTTCGGAAATAAGTGATTGGCTCTAGGTATTTGAGTAATACAACCCAACACGCTATACTGGATGGCGAATATTCCACGGAAGCAAAATTAACGACGGCAACGTCCGTAGGAAGCATAAAACTGCCTCAGATGTTTTCAATATTGTGAAAAGGAAAGTTGCTACTCACTATATAGCGGAGACGCTATTCTAACTCTGACGAAGGCCTTTCTGGCCGAAAGCTATTGTTCGTGACAGTCTTTTTGTTGTGCCTATCTGCGACTCAACATCTCCGCTATATGGTGAGTAGCAACTTCGCTTTTCACAATATTGTTACATTCCACCCTGGATTTTCCTCAGATGTTTTCAGTACACGTAAACGATTTAATAGACAGGATCGGCAACACTACACGATTTGTTCGCTGGCCACGTTGTGTACAGGAAAATATCGTCGTTGAACGGTCGTAGGGAACTGCAGAAAGAATTGGACTACATTTCGTGTTGGTTTAAAGAATGGCAGCTCTCTTTAGGAGTAATACGAAGGATCGATATGAAATGCGACGACTACGTACAATCATTGTTTAAGAAGGAAACTGGAAGAAATAGATCTGGTGGAAGGGTTCTAGGAAAATTCATCTATATAGGAAATTCCATACCAATTCTAGAGTATTTGTGCTGTATTTGTGGTCAATACGAAGTAGGAATGGCAACAGACACTGAACGAATTCTGAGGCGTGCTGCTAGGATCGTAATTGCTCGGTATCACCCAAACGAAAGTGGAACAGAAATGTTCGGGGAACGTAAATGGAAGTCCTTAGAAAAATGACGACCTACTTTTCTTGAAACTTTGTTGGGTAAACTTGACAACTTTTATTCGAAGAAGACTGCGTCCATTATGCTGCTACAATCTTATACCTCGCGTAGCAGTCATAAGGATAAGACAGGAGAGATATGGGCACAGACAGCGGCTCATAGAGTTTTGTCCCCCGACCAATACGCGAATGGTGTAGCGAAGAAAAGCAGTAACGTTGATGCAATGTACCCTCCGCCATGCAATGGCTTGCGGAGTATACGGACACAGGGGATGCGTAAAAATATAGAAGCAGCGTCAGAAAAGCATGCTTGAACTTAAAGGAACGTGCTGGCCAAGACTACAGTTTGCACTGTTGTGTTTGTCCAGGAGCCGAATCTGTGTAATGTACTCAATTTTCGGAGTCAGAAATGTGTTCCGTGTAGATGTGGGTGCGTTATGTCGGAACTCAGTGCATCCGAAAACCGGCAGATTGTTGGTGCTCTTATGGTGGTAGCTTCCATAACCAAGGTAGTAGAGTGTTTCAAAATGCACCCTATGGAAGATTCAGACCGCATACGGGAAAAGGGGGCAAACATCATTTGCTAAGTCACAACTCGGACGAAAGCGTGCGTTGATGCCCGTGACAAACTGTCACTGAAGAAGACTGTAATGAAAAATAAGAGGACGACCGCTGTGAAAGTATCTTCTTTGATCCATTACGGACCGTGGGACAACGGCTGGCATGTATTTCTTGATGCAATAATTTAACAACGACCGTATATATTGTAGAAATTTATTTTATGAACTTTTTATGTTCTACCAGTTTCTGCATTACACTGTTGCCATCTTCAGCCCCCACACGTCATAGTCGTAAAATCGCTATACATGGAAGGAGCCATATAACTGGATCCCCGAATCAAATCGTTATGCAACAGCTCTTGGTGGCCAGGCGACACAGGTTGTTGATGTTTTCTTGGAAACAGTAGATATTGCACACCTGTTGTGGCCTGCTCACTTTCCCGGTTTGAATCCCATAGATTAAGTCTGGGATGAACTAGGGAGAGGGGTTACTTCACGCTAGGATCCACCAACCACTCTCCAAGAGTTGCGAGCAGCTCTGCAAGAAGAATGGGCCTTATTGCCTCAACATGAGATTGAGGACGTCATTCACAGTATGCTCCATCGTTGTGAGGCCTGTATTCTTGCCAGAGCTGGCCACACATCATCTGAGCACAATAACCAGTTGTCGGAATGTGTGTGCAAACCTGTTAATTGGAAAAAAAGAAGAACATTTTTGTCTACCTTTACGCTTGTTGCAGCTGTTTACGTTCTGCATTCTATGCATTGTTCCTAATTTACTATCACCTGTTTATAGTGTTTTGTGTTAAAATAAATGCAGTCTTCCAAAATTTCCTTTTATTGCCTTAACTTTGAACATCAGTGTAGGAATCACTGGTTGTAGTTTTAACCCTGTGACACTGGTGGAAAAATATAGATTGTGCAGTAGATAGTTATTAAATTGCAAGTCGGTATCCTAAATTAAAATCCATAGTACCGTATCTTAAAAACTGAGGGTAAAAATACTATTCTCGGTTATCGATCTGCCAGTGCCCTTCTAGAAACGGATGTGGTCTAGCAGGAATAGTGTATTTCCTAATCAGTAATTAAAATTAGAAAAGGATAAGTTCACGTTTTGTTCAAAACAGCATCTCTCATGCAACGTAACTTCTGTTGCTTGTAACCGACTGACGACCGCATGAACCGCAAGACAAGAAAATAGCGTCTGTTCTCTCCTCACACAAAGCTTTTCCGTCTGCCTTTCGAGAACTTCTGACAACTCGATATCGACGTAGAGCTACGAGAGGAAACAAGATTCTCAACTTAGAGTGTCCTGTCAAAAGCAATATACGGAGTCCAAAAGGTCAGTAAACTAGAACATAGGCGCCAGATCACTGTTGAAATACGTAAGAAGTATCTACTAGCCACACTTTAGGAACTGAGTACACAACGATATTGTTTTATTCATACAAATTTTTTATGAGTTTATTCAACGGGAAGTTAGCGTATAACGCTGAATCTGTACGTTTCCGTACACATCGCATGTTGGCCGAGTTTTATACCCACTTAAGACACAGGTGTGCAGAACCTAAGGACGAAAGCAAGGTTCGCATGTTGTGCCACTGCCAAGTAACATAGTTCGGTGAAACCTGGGTCTTACATAGTAGGAACTGCTACAGTGTAGTACAGAAGGTAATTGAAAGAAATTCCCAATCCGACAAACGGAAATGACGCTTTTATGCGAATACAGTAATCCTGAAGTCATCGGAATTTATGATCTGGAAGTCAGTGCGCTCATGTAACACCACATCATAACACCTGGACCACCAAGCGATCATGTTAGACAGTGTTGCTGAGTGCGTGTGTATTGTGTGTTGTGTGTTCCCGCCTCCCGCCATAGCAGTGTATATCCAGAATTACTACTCACCCTGAATCTGTTCTCATCCGAGAAGAGCCAGTGACCCCATTCATCGTTGGTCCAGTGTCTATGCTCCTGCCACCATCACAAATCTTCAAACATGGCAAACTCACTGGTCAACGTTATTGCAACACTGTACTCTTTACCCATGTGCGTCATTCCAGGGGTGCATTCGGGCCTGGCTTCATTCTTAAGGGTAACGAAGAGCGATCGCATCCAATCGTGCAGGTGGAAAAGCTCTTGGAATGACAACATATTCGGCGAATGGACTGGACTGCCTGTTCTTCTGACCAAAAAACCACTGAGCATGTTGAGGATGCGTTGGGGGTGAAGTGGTCGGAGCGGGGAGGAAGTAATAAGGTGCTGGGCGAAATTACGTTTCAAATTTCGCTTAAAATGCGTTATTAGACAGAATATCAAGCTTCAACGTTAAAACCCAAAAACTCTGTACTTCATATTACAATTTCTGATTCACCATGGTACAAGAAATAACAGTTTAAGAGTCTGATTGTAATGCACATAAAATCAAGCTGTAAGCACAAATTTTACATACTGACTATAGCTCAGGAAAAGAGGTATATAATTCAACTGAGTTTCGAAGACTTCAGATAACTGCTATAAAATTACAGATCCACTTGATATGCAACTTATGACCCGAGTTGAACTACGTAACTGTACTTACGAAATTTTGACGCAATCTAGGTACAGTATTTCCAACTGATAAAGCTAATATGAACTTGCTACTGTTTTATAAAATATTAAAACTTGTAAATGGTGTCATGCCGAAGTTTAGTGCAATGAACAGATAAAAAACACAACATAATTACATAAATCAATTAGTGAACAACTCTTAAAATTTAAAGCCTGAGTACACAAATACGAAATAATATTTATAACGTATACGCAGCCTTTTTAAAATGGTATCTATCTACAGGAACCGATTTACTTACAAGGCAGCTCAAAAAAACAGTAATGACGACTCGGAACTAAATAGAAAAATTTCTCTAACAGTGCCTAAAATACACAGTGAAGTAATAATTACATTTGACTAACGTAAAAAAGGACAACAAATTTAAGAAAAAAGATTACTTAAGGGTCATGCTCCAAATAATAACACACAGGTACAAACCCCGCTGTCAAATGGTTGTTTCGTGAGTTTTTAAAAACATCAGTCATCAATGCATTAAACAGAGCAGAATATATAGATAGAAATACCTGAAACATAAATTTGTTACCACAAGCAACACACATACATAACAGTTAAGGTAAGGCACTAATACGCTCAACAAAGACCGGATTTTTGGTATCTGCTTCACACAATAGCTATTTAACAATACAAAACGCGACAAGATAACTACCCTCACGGACACAAATCACATCACATAACATTTCAAGTCCTTTTTGGGTATTTGTGTGATCACAGGTCCTTTCAGGCAGACGAACGTGCAGGGAGGCGGCGGAATGTGTCTACAACAGATTTAGAGGACCGGTTTTGGTATAGCCTAACTGCTTCTCAGCCGTTTCCATCTGCTTGGCCGTACACAAACACCATCTCGGCTTGTTGCCGACATGAATACCGGACCAATCAGCTGCCTGCAGTACGCTGCGTCACACACACAGCCTGTAACACACAAGGAACACACGGCAAGTGGTCAGAGGAACTTCCATTCGTCAGCAGCATCTAACGTGGCAACGATGCATTTCTGGACACATGTTTCCCCTTCGTTTCCTCTCAGGAAACCGTCCCTGCATCTCGCTTACCACGCCCGGGTTCTCGGGTTCAATTCCCGGCGGGGTCACTGATTTTCCCTGCCTCGTGATGACTGGGTGTTGTGTGCTGCCCTTAGGTTAGTTAGGTTTAAGTAGTTCTAAGTTCTAGGGTACTGATGACCATAGATGTTAAGTCCCATAGTGCTCAGAGCCATTTGAACCATTTTGAACCGTCCCTGCAGTTTGTTTCTTCTATTGATGTTCACCCTGTAGATTAGCAGATGCTGGCGTGTAATTTTGGTTTAAGAGGTTCGTAAAGTTACTGAACAAATATTAGAAATTTTCCAATTTAAAGTCTAAAGGTCGAGCTCTATCAGGAGCTTGAAAATGTTGCTTCTCGGGAGGACGAAAACTTTTTCTACTGTATGCTGATACAATGTCCTCTCAAATTTCTGCACGAAATACATACACATTTTGATACAGTACGCTCTTTTGGATGGTGCTAAGCCAACTGAAATACTTCTGTCATTGCATGTACATAGATTGCTTATTTTCTCATTCCTAAGAAACATATAGGGCGATTCAGCTGCCCCTACCCATGGGTTTCACGCAATCCGCAACACCTTCAAAAACCACCTGTGTAATTTTCACATTCACTCCTCACTATGGCCAAACTATTAGTCCTACAGAAAAAATGAAAAGGATCTTTCCGTAGGAAATTTAATGTAGTTAAATTTTTTACTGGGATATCTTTTCGCAGGAGGCCACAGTTCTCGAGTTTTTCAAGAGAAGCACATTTAAAGATCACTTTTGTACGTTTTTTCTTCAATAACTCGAAAACTACGGCGATAGAATATGAAAATTGTGTGCGCGTGTTTGAAGACGTTGCGTGTTGCATAAAACAGAACGCAAGAGGAATCTGGATCACCCTGTATGTACAAGGTACTACACAAGTCTTACGAAATTTATTTCAAACACGAGTAAACACTTTCAAAAGCTAGTTTCCGGCTACTAGCAGCAAGACCGTTTCCAGTACAAAATCTATATATGGTCAATCGTACGGCAACGTTTTGAACACTTATATTACGGCCTAGAGTCAGGCCGAAAAAGCAGTCTCACTTGGTTCAGAATTCAAATTGCTCTTGTTCCAGCGCATATGTGTGAACTATACATGCCAGCTTCAGTATACACTGACCGAAACGGAAAGACTTACACCATGAACACTTTGACAAAAACTACTCGTGTAGTCTCACGCCCATGATTATTGCAATTTCAGACTTACGCAAGCTTATTTTCTGTACTTTCAGTGCAAAAAAACCATTCCTATAGATGAAGAGCGGTATACGTGATGGTTATTGGGTGGAACTTTCAGGTGAACATCGCTACATAGCCTGCTTAGAAAGACAGTCAAGTGCACATTATCGCTCTATTTCGCACTTTGAGAAAGTTAGAATCACTAGTAAACTCACAGATCAGGCAGACAGTCAGCTATAGGGCAATGAACGACTGCAGAACAACTGATGATGAGATGGACGCAGGACGTGTGGTAAGGAAACTAATCACCAGCCCTTTTAGAAGGACTAAAACGCAAGAAGCTCGTAGTGTTTGTCGAATGGTTCTCAGGAACAGATGGATGATCACCGCTGAAATACGGGAAGGCGTTACAAGCGAAGTGACACCATGAATAGTCGGGGTTTACTGGAAATGGTATTGAGCTCTCAAGTTATAATACATCGTTTAACACTGGGACGTACCACAGACAACAGGTATTTACCTAGAGGTGTGTCAGAATCAACTGGGACGTCGAGTAGCATTGTATGGCGTTCAGTGATGAATATCGCTTGTGTCTGTGGTGGTAAGATCGACACCAACATGTCCGTGGACGAAACGGCGAAAGGTCAAAGGAAGCAACGATTCTTGACAGCCCCTCGACAACTCCTGGAATCATGGTGTGGGGAGCTGTAGGATGTGACAACAGATCTGATTTGGTGATTGTTGAAGGGACACTAAACGTTCGGGAAAGAATAATTGACCCTGTTGTCACAGCCTCGATGACCATCGTACCAGACTGCGTACCCCAGCGGGATTATTATACTACAGTTCACACAACAAACGTCTTGAAAAGTGTGCAGATCCTTGGCGCATCTGTCTGGTCTCCTGACTTTCATCCACGAAGCATTTCTGGAAAATGATGGCAAGACGGACACTTTTATAACAATCTCCACTGGCATTTGTGTTTCACTCATGGCAAGAATTTCCTCAAGAGGACATTGCTTTCATATCACAGCGAAAACCAGAGTGTTTTCTTGTACGTGGAGCACTTCATACTGTTGTTGATGATGGACATCAGTTCCAAGTAAGATGAAATTTTACGTACTTAATAGCCGCTACATGATAAAGATCTCCATGAAGATAATGAGTGTAGGATTCGTGCTTCATAGGCTAACATCTTCCATTCCCTCAGAGAATGTAACCACATTGACAGGTGGACAAATGTTTACGTGAAATCTTTGCTATCGTAGTTAAATGTAGGCTGCTTTAAATTATGTTGCTACTCAAATGGTAGATATGTTCCTGGTCATAGAAAATGGTTCAAATGGCTCTGAGCACTATGGGACTTAAATTCTGAGGTCATGAGTCCCTAGAACTTAGAACTACGTAAACCTAACAAACCTAAGGACATCACACACATCCATGCCCAAGGCAGGATTCGAACCTGCAACCGCAGCGCCCGCGCGGTTCCAGACAGCAGCGCCTAGAACCGCTCGGCCACCCTGGCCGGCTCTTGGTCATAGAACACATATTTAAACGATTTTAAAGTAGCCATAATTTTTAATTTACATAATGGTCTCAATCCGTTCGTCATCATTATGTAACTCATAAAAACCAACGATTAACAGTGCCGCACAAAGCCCGGACTCATTTCTCGGGGAATGTAAAATACCACTTCTCCTATTCGATCCTTCAGGTCACTAAGGTTAATTTTCGTGTTGTTCACATGCTCCTCCGCCATTCCCCACAAAACATAGGGCATCAGTTCCGGTGTTTGTGGAGCACAGTACTATGGTTCACCAGGAACCATCTACCCAGCGGGAAATATTTACCCAAGATACCTGATGCACGAACAGTTCATGTATAATGCGGTGGTGCGTCATATTGTTGCAAGAGGCCCACTCGTCGGATCTGTAGCGGAATTTCATCAGTTGCACACTTTTGCATCATCTTAAGTACACGTTTTCATTCGATGTAGCGGTGTCAAAGAAGCAGGGCTTGATTACTCCAGTGTCGGTCACAGTGCACCAAACATTCACCATAGGTGAGTCACTTTCATGTTCCAGAATTTCGTGAGGATTTTCACTAAACGAAGTGTTGTGTCGGTTAACAATTCCACTTGTATGAATGGCATCCTAATCGTTGAATGGTAATATCTTCCAAATGTTGCACCAAATGTTTGTTAGCTCACCTACAATATGAGAGCATTAAACACAAGTAATAAGACATTTTATTTCCATTGTTAGAGTCTGGACAATTTGAATGTGGTAGGCTCACGTCGAAGATCATATATCAAAATACACCACGCGCTTGATTGGAGAACCCCAGTTTCAAAATTACGCCGTCTAGTTGACTTCGAAGGACTTTGCAGTACACCTGGCTGTACGCCACCAAGGTTCATTTCAGATCTTCGTCATTCTAGACTTTTTTTTATTGTATATAACTGTCTGCTACGAAGTTCTAGAAATGTGGCTAACTGCAGAAGTGCTTGGTGGGTCGAGCGCGAATCAATCCTGCAAATTCGACTGACTACAGACGGTGTACCATATACTTTATCAAGTCATAACTGAAAAAGCCAAGGGCTGCTTATATATATATATATATATATATATATATATATATATATATATATATATTTTACTCAACAGGTTCATAAAACAGTTACATCATCACACATTATCAGCATTATCATCCTCTTCCATTCAAGCACTAGGCTGTTGCTTGTTCCTGACTCACAAACAAAATCATTCCCATCGTTTCCGAGGTCTTCCAATATCTCTTTACATATTCGGCTTGTCGTTCGAGATCTTTTGGGCAATTCTGTGATCTGGCATTCTCATGAGGTGCTGTCTCCAAATACATCTGAATTTTTTCATTCATGTTCTGTTCTGTTATCTTCATTTCTAATTATGTATCTTCTTGTGCAGTCCTTTCTTCTTCCTTAGGTAACACTTCTCTCCCTGGCTGAAATTCTTTATTTTTTTATTTATTTTTTTTATTTTCCGGTAACCCAGCTTTCGTTTGCATAGGATAACTCAGGAACATCGATCAGTTTATAGAATTTCATGATGGTTTCTTCTTCCGCTTTATGGCCCATTGTTCTGCTAATGTTTCCACAGACAGCTTGAAATTTGTGGATTTTATTTCCAGTACCAGAGTTAAAAGCAAATCTTACAGCACACATTAAATAAGAGATTTGAGAGAATTTTATTGAAACCGAATAATTCTAAGCAATCTATTATCTGACAGGGTGTTTTCTTAGGAAGTGGATGTTTTATTTTATTATTTGAAATTTTAACATTATTTCTTGCATATTTCGTTCAGCTGGTACACTGATCTTTGATGACCTGAAATAACTCAAACCATGAATATCTCACGGTTGACGTCATTTATTTTATACCCCCTCGTATGATGTTATAAATGTGATGGCCCGTGTATCGAAACTGGTTGTTCAATAAATAAATTTACTCAGCGGTGAAACATGATGGCCGGCCGGAATGGCCGAGCGGTTCTAGGCTCTACAGTCGGAACCGCACGACCGCTACGGTCGCAGGTGCGAATCCTGCCTCGGGCATGAATGTGTGTGATGTCCTTAGCTTAGTTAGGTTTAAGTATTTCTAAGTTCTAGGGGACTGATGACCTCAGAGATTAAGTCCCATAGTGCTCAGAGTCATTTTTTTGAAACATGATGTTTTTCAAATATTTACTTGCTGTGGGGAAGCACTTCTTAAAATATTTCGCCATAGCTGTATTTTCCACAAATGTAAATCGATCTGACATTATGGAACATGACCTACAAACAAGAAAAACAGTAAATCTTACAGCGCTCATAGTTGAGTAGCTTATATCGTAAAGCTTGTTTAATTGTGATGGTCAGTGGCACAATCACGAGAAACCTGGTTGTCAAGAAAACCAAGTTTGGAAAGGAATGTGCAGACGCTCTGCGTCGGAGGCAGGAAGCCAGGTAAAAGTGGCTTCAGGAGACAGATCTGATACAGGGTAAAGCACAATTTGAGAAACTTCGAAGAACTACCCAATCAGCTCTGAGAAGAGAAAAGTGAAAGTATCCTAAGAATATCATCGTTGAGACGAAGCAGGGTTAATACGAAACGAGACCAGGTAAATATTCCAAAAGTTGAAGCGTTTTAGTAAAGGGTACCAGATCACACAGAAATTTGTCAAAGACTAAGATGATAAAACCCTGAACAACAATAGTGAAATCACTGAAAAAAGTAAGCAGTACTTCAACGAACTTCTCGATTGTGATGAATCCAAAGTACGGTTCGATTTACAGTCTCTAATCACAGTCTGCTCCAGGCCACATTGGATGAGATCAAAATGCAAATCAAATGGCTTAAGAAGAATTATAGCCCAGTTGAAGACGGAAAACAGGCCTAGGTTACCCAGGCAGGAGGCGAGAAACTTGCTGACAGATTACACCGGCTGATAAATATAATCTGGACCAAAGAGGAACTACCAACAGAAAGGAAAACGGTCCTTAGAAATATACATGCAGAGTCACAACCGAAAGAAACTTCTTTTTTTATAGCAAGTTACCGGTATCGGTCTGTTTTAGCTCATCTTCAGACCTACCTTCATGATGGCAGACGGTAGCAGTAAACGGAGCAGGTGCTACCATTTCACGAACGCTGGCTGCACAGTTGGCGTTCGTGGAGTCATAGCGCCTGCTCCGTTTACCGCCACTGTCTACCTCTATAGTGATAGGTCTGAAGATGGTATACAACAGACCGAAACCGGTAATCCCCTATAAAAAAGGAGTTTCTTGCGGTTGTGTGTTTGCATGTGCATTTTTAAGTAATAAAAATAGAACCGGTATTATCCAAGAGAAGAAAAATGTTCCCAAAAGGTACTGAAAACGGCTCTAATCTATCCAGCCCATAAGAAGGATGACGAAATGTGACAGTTATCAAGGTTGGTATGCTACAAGATCCTGTCCAACTGCCTCGTACGTAGAAATCATGGCAGAATCAGAATTAGTGAATATCAGGGAGGTTTTCGGCCAGGGCGCTCAACAGGAGATCACATCTTCGTTCTCCGACAGCTCGCTGAAAAACTGACGGAACATGGTAATGAACTACACTTAGTAGATTTCAAGAAAGCCTGTGATTGCTTACACCACAAGAAACTGTTCAGCTGTTTAAAATTTGGGATGCCACAGAAGCTCATCAACCTGGCGAATTTGCGTGAAAAAACGAGGTACGCCGTAGAAAGAAAATCAACCAACAAGCGACTTCGAAATTGTGAGTGGTCTCAGGCAAGGTGGTGGTTTATCTCCTACCCTGTCCAGTTTTGTTCTTGAGAAGATCATAGATCAGACTTTTAACCATACATTTTCAGGAATCCAAGTCGAGGGGAAGAATCGCATATCCAGCCTACGCATGTAATATCTGCTAAATCAGCACCTCTGAAGAGGAATTGAAACTAATGACCAGGGCACTGGAGATGGCTGCCAGCAAATTTGAGCTACTCATAACCGATGCCAAGACGGACTACCTCGTTATGACTCATCGACAAAGTCAGGATAGTGAATAATTACACTCAGTGCGAATGAGAGACAGGTCCTGCAAGAGAAACCGTGAATATTAAACCCCTGGGAGCACTTTTCACGAAGAACTGGTCATACGAAGCAGAGATCAACGCCAAGATGCAGGTAGGAAATCGATCCTTGTGCAGCCTAACACAACTGCTTCGGTCCAAGTGTGTCTCGAGACATTTGAAGATCCGGCTGTATAAAACCCTGATCCAACGCGTGGCTGTGAGACACAGAGTGTCAGAAAGGAAGGACTTTCATTAACTTCCCGTACCTGAGAGAAAAGTGCTGCGGAAGATCTTTGGTCCTGCGCTGGACGCAAACACCGCTCAATGGAGGATCAGACACAGCCATGAGCTAGAGGAATTGTGCCGAGATACCAGTATAGCAGGAATCACGAGGTGGAAGCGACTACAGTGAGTTGGAATGTCGCTCGATGGAAGACGATAGGAGGTCACAGAAGCTCCTAGATTTCATCCCCACAGGCAGCAGACCCCCCGGGAAGGCCAAGAAAGAGGAGGAGGCATGGCCTCCATGACGACCTGCAACAGTCAGGGAACGGGGACGGATGTCAGATGGCAGCGATGAGTAGAAGACAATGGAGAAGGAAACTTGTGGCAGCGACAGTCCGTTGGGCTTGATCCCGTAAAAGTTTGGCCCACTGTTACTACTAGTCCGATTTGAGTGGTAGCACAATTTTGAATCGCCCAGTATATTTACATTACTGGCCATTAAAATTGCTAAACCACGAAGATGACGTGCTACAGGCGCGAAATTCAATCTACAGGAAGAAGATGCTGTGATATGCAAATGATTAGATTTTCAGAGCATTCACACAAGGTTGGTGCCGGTAGTGACACCTACAACGTGCTGACATGAGGAAAGTTTCCAACCGATTTCTCATACACAAACAGCAGTTGACCGGCGTTGCCTGGTGAAACGTTGTTGTGATGCCTCGTGTAAGGAGGAGAAATGTGTGCCATTACGTTTCCGACTTTGATAAAGGTCCGATTGTAGCCTATCGCGATTGCGGTTTATCGTATCACGACGTTGCTGCTCGTGTTGGTCGAGATCCAATGACTGTTAGCAGAATATGGAATCGGTGGGTTCAGGAGGGTAATACGGAACGCCGTACGGGATCCCAACGGCCTCCTATCACTAGCAGTCGAGATGACAGGCATCTTATCCGCATGGCTGTAACGGATCGTGCAGCCACTTCTCGATCCCTGAGTCAACAAATGGGGACGTTTGCAAGACAACAACCATCTGCACGAACAGTTCGACGACGTTTGAGGCAGCATGGACTATCACCTCGGAGACCATGGCTGCGGTTATCCTTGACGCTGCATCACAGACAGGAGCGCTTGCGATGGTGTACTCAACGACGAACCTGGGTGCACGAATGGCAAAACGTCATTTTTTCAGATGAATCCAGGTTCTGTTTACAGCATCATGATGGTCGCATCCGTGTTTGGCGACATCGCGGTGAACGCACATTGGAAGCGTGTATTTGTCATCGCCATACTGGCGTATCACCCGGCGTGGTGGTATGGGGTGCCATCGGTTACACGTCTCTGTCACCTCTTGTTCGCATTGACGGCACTTTGAACAGTGGACGTTACATTTCAGATGTGTTAGGACCCATGGCTCTACCCTCCATTCGATGCCTGCGAAACCCTACATTTCAGCAGTATAATGCACAACCGCATGTTGCAGGTCCTGTACGGGCCTTTCTGGATACAGCAAATGTTCGACTGCTGCCCTGGGCAGCACATTCTCCAGATCTCTCACAAATTGAAAGCGTCTGGTCAATGGTGGCTTAGCAACTGGCTCGTCACATTACGCCAGTCACTACTCTTGATGAACTGTGGTGTCGTGTTGAAGCTGCATGAGCAGCTGTACCTGTACACGCCATCCAAGCTCTGTTTGACTCAATGCCCAGGCGTATCAAGGCCGTTATTACGGCCAGAGGTGGTTGTTGTGGGTACTGATATCTCAGGATCTTTGAACCCAAATTGCGTGAAAATTTTATCACAGGTCAGTTCTAGTATAATATGTTTGACCAATGAATACCCGTTTATCATCTGCTTTTCTTCTTGATGTAGCCATTTTAATGGCCAGTAGTGTACCATTCCTTCTGTGATACCATGTAACACTGACCATTTTGGAATACGGAGGAAAACTGTGACCAGCATCCCACGAAAGAGACATTGTGAGAGGTCGACGGAAGGCGCAGCATGAGCGTGGGCCAGGGTGTGGCTCCAGAGGGTCCCGCGTTGCGGGTCGGCAGGGCGGCGGCGCGCCCTGGCCGGGTTTACGGTGCCGCTAATCGGGCCTGCGAGGCGAGGCACAGCTAAGTGATACTTACGGCTGTAGCAGAGGCGTCCCGTAAGTCTGGCCGAGATGGCCGGCACGTGTGCTGCGTGTGTCGCCTCTGTGCGGTGCGTGCTGCTTGTTGTGTGGGAGCTGGGCCGGAACCGTTAGCAGGACTTGTGGTACCCCAAGGCGACAGAGCTCAGAATACAAGAGATTCTACCACATGAAGCAATATGTAGCTCAAGTAAGGGCAGTTGTGGGGAAGCATTCAACAGATTCGAAACACAAATATTATTCCCTGAATCGTCAAGAAATCCTAAGAAGCTTTGGTTCACCATAAAGACTGCAGCTGATGATAGTGCTGCCCTCGGTTAAAGAGAGGAACAACTAGGAATGAGCAGTCTAAAGAGAACAAAATACTGACAGAGTACAGCACAGAAAGAAGTAAGTAATGAGATGTAGCACAAATGAGACTAGCGGTAAACTTGGTTTCAAAGCTGGCGTGACGTATTAGACGAAGTGAGTACCTTGGCACCAAAATGACTGATGAAGAACGACACAATAGGAATATAAGAGGCAGACTTACATAGGCAAAGAGAGCATTAATCGTTGTAAGAAGGTGGCCGTATCTCGTTTAAAACGCTTCTGCTTCTATCCCTGATCGCCTGATCGTTACTTATATTTGATTATTTTTTTGTATAACACTTTTCCCTCATGCCATGGGCTTTCGAAAAACGTTATTGAATTCCAGTTTCACCAGTTGCAATGTCATATGAAGTCTTTAAGAATCTTCACTTACATTTCACTCAATGAATTAAGTGAAAAGCGCAAAGGAAATCAACACTGAGACTTTAACACGATAATCCAGGGAATAGGTTTGATTAAATATTCGTTATTCATTTCTCAAGTGGGGTTCCTTGCAACAGTGACTTAACAGCGGATAGTCTATTGTAAAAATGACGGAACGCACATGGGGGGAGGGGGGGGGGGGGGAGAGAAGAAAGAGTTAATTATATTCTGTGAACAAACATTCATCAGCTAGACAGATATTTCTTTAAAGTCAGTACCGCCATTAGACTGTTTTTTATTTGTAGTGTTACATTTAAACTCACACAATCATGATTTCGGCTTCAAAGTGCCATTATCAAGTGTTTTAAGTGTTATAAATTTCTGGGATTGCATACTGTCGTATTAAAACACACTATTAGACACAGTATGCCATCCCAGGCAATTTATAACACTCAAAACACTTGCTAATGGCACTTTGAAGCCGAAATCATGACTGTGTAAGTGTAAATGCAACACCGTAAATAAACAACAGTCTAATGGCGGAACTGACTTGAAAGAAATATATTACGACTGTGGCCCCGCACTATGAAAAAATTATTATACAGATATTTCCTCTCGGCTCACTCATCATATGCCAGTTAGGTAGCAGCAGCCGACCGAGACAGACGCAGATGCAACAACAAGGAAGTAACCGATTTTGTGACTTTCGAGTTCCTAACCAGGAGCGAATTTTATAATATCATCTGTGTGCTTTAAAACTATAGTTTCTGCGTGTTAATTTAATATTTATCAGCCACAGTTATCGCGTTTTCGTTTGCATTGGAAAGTAAACTGGTTTTGTGACATATTACAATTTCTTAATCAGGGACAAATTATTTAGTTTCACCTGAGCGGTTCGGTAGTTACGTTTTTGAATCTCTGCGTATTAATCTAATTTATTAGACACAGTTCCTGCGTTTTAGTCAGTGTCTACAGTAGAATCCCGTAGCACATGCCAATAGTCCGTTTACCTGGGTAGTTTAGTTTTCCGCGGTATTTAGTATGGATAGTGACTGTGATTGTTGTGGGCGGATGCGAGTCGAGTTGATGACACTCCGCTCTCAGCTCCAGGCTGTGATGGCTGTGGTTAGACAGCTTGAGGCTGCAGTGGATGGGCACCATAGTTATGGGCCGGCCGTGGGGATCCAACGGACGTCCATCACTTCCAAGTCCTCCGATCTGTCCTCAACGGTGACCAGCCCAGTTACTGCTCGCACTTAGGTTGACCCCCCACCTGTCGTCGGGTGAGAGGCCGTCCCGAGGCGTAGCAGACGGCAAAAGACTTTCCAGGGAGTCGCACGTAAGCCTCCCCGGTTAGTCTGACAAACAGTTTCCAGATACTATCTGTAGCTTACACTATCTCTGAGACAGATGCCGTCGCCTGCGTTCTTTCAGAGGAAACCTCTGGGTGGGATTATTGATAGATGGGAGGCCCAACGTTAGGCACGTTATGGGGCTCCTTAGGGACATGACTGCCAAGAGGGGTAAGAAAGCCAATGTGCACTCTGTGTGCATAACGGGTGGAGTCATTCCAGACGTGGAACGGGTCCTCTCGGATGCCATGACGATCACAGAGTGCAGCCAACTACAGGTGGTGGCTCATGTCGGTACCAGTGATATCACTTTGGATCAGAAGAGATTCTTTCTGGTTTTGAGCGGCTAACAGAAGTGGTAAAAGTTGCCAGTCTTACTTGCGAGACGAAAGCAGAGCTGACCATTTGCAGCATAGTCGACAGGACCGATTGCGGACCTTTGGTACAGAGCCGAGTGGAGGGTCTGAATCAGAGGCTCAAATGGTTCTGCGACTGTGTAGGCAGCAGATTCCTTGACTTGAGCCAAAGGGTGGTTGGGTTCTGGAATCCAGTAAATAGGAGGAGGCGGCTGCACGGGTAGCAAGGGCTGTGTGTCGTGGACTGGGCGGTTTCTTAGCTTAGAGGGTCTCGGGAAACACGAAATGGGCTTCAGTCACAAAGCCTTCCGGTTGGTCTTCAAAAGAGACAACGAAATAAACATTCCAGAATTCGAATAACGAACAGCTGCCAACATAAGTAAAGTAGAAGTAGTGAAGCAACTTAAATCACTTAATCAAGGCAAGTCTTCTGGTCCAGACTGTACACCAATTAGATTCCTTTCAGAGTACGCTGATGCAATAGTGCCATACTTAACAAGCATAAACAACCATTCGCTCGATGAAAGATCCGTACCCTAAGAGTGGAATATTGCACAGATCATACCAATATTCAAGAAAGGAAGTAGTAGTGATCCACTAAATTACAGGCGCATATCATTAACGTCGATATGCAGAACGATTTTGGAAGATATATTGTGTTCGAACATTATGAATTACCTCGAAGAAAACGGTCTATTCACACATAGACATCACGGATATAGAAAATGTCGTTATTGTCAAACACAACTGGCTCTTTACTCGTATGAAACATTGAGTGCTATTGACGAGGGATTTCAGACCGATTCCGTATTTCTTATTTGAGGAAGGCTTTTGACACTGTGCCGCGCAAACGACTTGCGGTTAAATTGCGTGCTTATGGAATATCGTCTCAGTTATATGGCTGGATTCGTGATTTCCTGTCGGAGAGGCCACAGTTATGTAATTGACGAAAAGTTATCGAGTATAACAGACGTGATTTCTGGTATTTGGGAGACAATCTGAGCAGCCCTCTCAGGTTGTTTGCAGACGACGCTGTCGTTTATCGACCAACAGTCATCAGAAGATCAAAACAAATTGCAAAACGATTTAGAAAAGATGTCTGTATGGTGTGAAAATTGGCGATCGACCCTAAATAACGAAAAGTGTGAGGTCATCCACATGAGTGCTAAATTAATCCGTTAAACCTGTTACACGATAAATCGGTCAAATCTAAAAGCCTTAAATTCAACTAAATACCTAGCAAAGAACAATTACGAAAAGCTTAAATTTGAAAGAACCTTTTTTTTTGGAAGGCTAACCAAAGACTGCGTTTTATTGGCAGGACACTTAGAAAATGTATCAGATCTACTAAGGAAACTGCCTACACTACAGTTGTCCGTCCTCTTTTAGAATACTGCTGCGCGGTGTGGGATCCTTACCAAATAAGATTGACGGAGTACATCGAAAGAGTTCACAGAAGGGCAGCACGTTTTGTATTATCGCGAAATAGGGAAGAGAATGTCACTGAAATGATACAGGATTTGGGATGAACATCATTGAAACAGTCCGCAGCTCGTGGTCTTGCGGTAGCGTTCTCGCTTCCCGTGCACGGAGTCCCGGGTTCGATTCCCGGCGGGGAATTTTTTCCTGCCTCGAGATGACTGGGTATTGTTGTGTCTTCTTCATCGTCAGCATTCGACCCCATTACGGTCGGAGGAGGGCAATGGCAAACCACCTCCGTTAGGACCTTGCCTAGTACGGCGGTGCGGGTCTCCCGCATCGTCCCCTACGCTCCTCGGAGCATCAGACCTCATCATCATCATCATCATTAAAACAAAGGCATTTTTCATTGCGGAGGAGTCTTATCACGAAATTCCGATAACCAACTTTCTCCTCCGGATGCAAAAATATTTTGTTGACACCAACCTAAATAGGGGAAAATGATCACTATGATAAAACAAGGGAAATCAGAGCTCGTACGGAAAGATATAGGTGTTCGTTCTTTCCGCGCGCTATACGAGATTGGAATAATAGAGAATTGTGAAAATATTTCGATGAACCCTCTGCCCGGCACTTAAATGTGATTTGCGAAGTATCCATATAGATATGCATTATTTGATCAAAAGTATTCGGACACCTGGCTGAAAATGACTTACAAGTTCGTCGGGCCCTCCACCGGTAACGCTGGAATTCGATATGGTGTAAGCCCACCTTTAGCCTTGATGACAGATTCCACTCTCGAAGGCATACGTTCAGTCAGGTGTTGGAAGTTTTCTTGGGGAATGGCAGCCCATTGTTCACGGAGTGCTGCACTGAGGAGAGGTATCGCTGTCGGTCGGTGAGACCTGGCACGAAGTCGGAGTCCCAAAATATACCAAAGGTGTTCTTTAGGTTTCAGGTCAGGAATCTGTGCAGGCCAGTCCATTACAGGGATGTTATAGTCGTGTAACCACTCCGCCATATGCCGTGTATTATTAACAGTTGCTCGATCCAGTTGAAAGATGCAGTCGCCATCCCCTAATTGCTCTTTAACAGTGGGAAGGAAGAAGGTGCTTAAAATATCAATGTGTGCCTGTGTTAGTGCCACGAAAAATAACAGGGGCTGCAAACCCCCTCCATGAAAAACACGACCGTTGACCTCGATCATATCGGACCACAAGTCACATTTGAACAAGATCAATGGTAGATTCCTAAGATTCTACAAAGAAATGTAAGAAAACCTACTCTGATCACTACTGATACACGTGCACACCAAATTATCTCCACATACACACTTTGCAGAGCGCATTCATGGCGGGGATTGCGGAAAATGGCAAAACAGGTTGCTCATGTAAGAGACAAAAATAATAATCAATAAAAATGGATCCCTACTATAACCAACCAGAACTGCTATCATCTTTCATCAATAGTAGATTACGATACGATCCTGTATGACGAAATTTATGATCCCATTCTTGTTTCAGCTGTGTTTCACCTAAAATTGCAGGTCTGAAGTAAAAGATGCTAGCCTATGGAATCAATGTTTTGTATGGAACTATTTATTTAAATTTCACATTTTCCAATTTCTTCTGTAATACTGTGGAACATTATTTTCATTTTTATTTTAAAAGAATTTAATTATCTTATAAATTAAATTTCTTGAATTTGAGCATCAACGTCATATATTACGCACTTTACAATCTCGTCATTACGAAATGTCTTAACATTTTAGTATCTATTTGATAAAGAACTGTTAAAAATTTTCGGAAGTAAACTCACTTTTCATAAAAAATTCTCATATGAAAGAAAATATAAAACGTTTATTATTTGGCGATGTAGCATACACCTTCATTTTTACGAAACTCTAAAGCAAAATTATGTAAAATGATATACAATTATCTTCACTTTTATAAATTTTACTAACATCAAGAGGCGTGTTTTCTTCGTAATTGTTCAGTCGTGACAAAAGTTAATTCGACCACCTGCCGGTTCTAGAACAGTCTAGAACGCCATGCTGTAATATATCGTTTGTTACAAACGCCAAAAGTAATCAGTCTTTGCTATTTGCTCGAGTGGTACAATCTTCGTCTAGATGCGCAGTTGTTTTTCTGTGTGTTGCGAACAGAGCGAGCGCCAAGTACGACTTATTTATGTTGGAAACTGTAATTTGTTTTGAAAAAATGAATGTTTACGAACTTTTTAACTGAAGACGGTGAGCAGTATGTAGTCTGTATACGCTCGAAAGAACACCCCCTCAACGAATGTGCAGTAATCTGATACGTAAATTTCATTGATTTGCCATGACTGCACGAGCAATGAAAGAACATGTGATAGATATGAGAATACGTATCTTCAATAATCTTCGACAAAGTGAGTTCCTTACATCGTTCCCCAGACAAGAAGAAGTTGGAGCCACACATACATCCATGAAATAAAATGAGTATTAAAATATTTGTTCATTAGATCATCCCTTTTAAAACCGATTTTTAACATTGTCGATAGCCATACTATATAAGTATGCATTTGCATACATATATGACAAGTTGAAGAAATGCAAATAGTTATCATCACGTTTCGTAACAATGATTTTGAGACAGACATAGTATAACGTGACAAAAATAATTTTGACCAGTTACGTATCGTAACGTAAATAACGTGGACGTTTCTATCTATTATGACAGCAACAAAAAGTCGTAAAGCAGATAAAGGATGTAAAAACGCTTTATTCCTTGTAACTAAAGTCAGTGTATGTGTGTGTGTGTGTGTGTGTGTGTGTGTGTATGTGCGTTCTAGAAAAACCAGTATTGTAACCAGCTGTACAAGTGTTCACCCAGAAAAGACAAAGACCATTTATGCGGCGGTAGCTGACAGCAGCAATGCGCGCCACTGGTCATCGTGGGCGAGCTGGCCACTATACAACGATACGGCAGCCACAAGAACTTATGTATTGATTGTTAAAGAATAACGGTAGCGCCCTACGTCTGTCTAGATTTATGATACAACTATGGTTTTGTGGAAAGAAACAGTCAGTTCCTCTCGAGCAGACGAAGAATACGTGAGCTTGAGTCGGTAAGATGATTGTAGTGTTACTGCATGTAAGTCAAGGCACGTCTACGGGAGTCACTGCCGGTACTTTGCTATGAGAAATCGGTATCGACTATCAGGACAGTTGGAGATTTTCCGTGAATTTTGTTGGAAGGTGTCGGAAGCTTATAATGAATGGATTTAATTTTTTAAATGAAAGATCAGATGACGTAGTAACGATACTAGGGCACAATCAGCGAAACTGTTTGACGAATTTTATTGGAATATAGTTGCTCGTAATTTTGTTTTGTGCTTCATCTGTGATCAAGCGAGCGTTGAGTGATAGGATTTGTGTAGCGTACGCTGTTTTATTTTGAAAACTGGTATTTGAGCATCGTAGATACGATCCTAAGATGACAGCTTTAAGTCGACAATTGTATCTGACGAGATCCGGTTTTGCTGCCTGTGATAGTTTGTTGCACACACCAAAGGATTTGGGTGTTGCGTATAGTATAAAGATTTTGGGATTAGCACTCTCTAAGGTAGTTGAGTGTTAGCTAATTGTGAAGATCCGTGGAGGATAGTGTTACTACTAGGTATTAACTAGTTGTATACTGTGAATTATTTAATAATCGAGCGTCGTTCTCGAGTTTTTCTTGACCATATGATCAAGTACAGGAACAAACGGACCGAAAGTGAATTGCAATTACCAGAGTATTTAGCCCGCACTCATTGTTAGTGACGCAATTATAGATTCCCTTGCCCTAGCTGAACCATTAGAAAACTGAAAATCCAGCTGCTAGTTGTAAGTGACGAGTGACATTCAATCTGATTTGTAATGAGTAACTGTGGTCTAGATGCCGGCACGGTAGCTCAGCGTGTTCGGTCAGAGGGCTGCGTGCTCTCTGTAATAAAAAAATTCGGACAAGAAATCAACGATCAACTTGAACGCATGCCTCGTGACGTCGTCCCAGACCAAACGCAATGAACTATATCGAAAAAAAGGGTGGCCTTTTTGATTCATAACCGAATATTTCCGGGATAATAAGTCACCCTCATTTTGCCAAAGGCCTTGTCAAAGAGGGCGGAGGAGCGGACAGAGGTTCAGGGCACTCTCTAGTCCTAGGCGTGGGAAACTGCCCCTAAAGACGGAAGAATCAACAATGATCAACGGCATGAGGATGCAGAAGGCAATGGAAACCACTGCATTAAAGACACGTAACATGTATCCAAACGATATATGGCCTGTAATTGAAGCTCTCTCCATTGGCAAAAGATTCCGGATAAGTCCCCCCTTCGGATCTCCGGGAGGGGACTGCCAAGGGGGAGGTAACCATGAGAAAAAGATTGAATAATCAACGAAAGGATAACGTTCTACGAGTTTGGGTGTGGAATGTCAGAAGCTTGAACGTGGTAGGGAAACTAGAAAATCTGAAAAGGATCAATCTAGATATAGGAGGTGTCAGAGAAGTGGAAAGAAGACAAGGATTTCTGGTCAGATTAGTATAGGATAATATCAACAGCAACAGAAAATGGTGTAACAGGAGTAGGATTCGTTATGAATAGGAAAATAGGGCAGAGAGTTTGTTTCTATTAACAGTTCAGTGACAGGGTCGTTCTTATCAGAATCGACAGCAAACCAACACCGACAGCGATAGTTGAGGTATACATGCCGACGTCGCAAGCTGAAGATGAAGAGATAGAGAAAGTGTATGACGATATTGAAAGGTAATACAGTATGTCAATGGGGATGAAAATCTAACAGACATGGGGGACTGGAATGCAGTTGTAGGGGAAGGAGTAGAAGTAAAGGTTAGAGGAGAATACGGGCTTGGGACAAGGATTGAGAGAGGAGAAAGACTAATTGGATTCTGTAACAAGTTTCAGCTCGTAATAGCGAACACCCTGTTCAAGCATCACAGGAAGAGGAGGAATACTTGGAAAAGACCGGGTAATAATAATAATGTCGTGTGACGAGGGCCTCCCGTCGGGTAGACCGTTCGCCGGGTGCAAGTCTGTCGATTAGACGCCACGTCGGCGACTTGTGCGTCGATGGGGATGAAATAATGATCATGATGACAACACAACACCCAGTCCCTGAGTGGAGAAAATTTCCGACCCACCCTGGAATCGAACCCGGGCCCTTACGATTGATATTCTGTCTTGCTGACCACTCAGCTACCGGGGGCGGACAAGACCGTCTATTAAGCGAAGATTTCAGTTAGATTACATTATGATCAGACAGAGATTCCGAAATCAGATACTGGATTGTAAGGTGTACCCAGGAGCAGATATAGACTCAGATCACAGTGTAGTAGTGATCAAGAAGAGTAGGCTGAAATTTAAGACATTAGTCAGTACGCAAAGAAGTGGGATACGGAAGTACTAAGGAATGACGAAATACCCTTGAAGTTCTCTAAGGCTTTGATACAGCTATAAGGAATAGCTCTGTAGGCAGTACAGTTCAAGAGAAATCGACATCTCTAGAAAGGGCCATCATAGAAGTTGGGAAGGAAAACATAGGTACAAAGAAGCTAACTGCGAAGAAACCATGGATAACAGAAGAAATACTTCAGTAGATTGATGAAAGGAGGAAGTACAAAAATGTTCTGGGAAACACAGGAATACAGAAATACAAGTCGTTGAGGAATGAAATAAACAGGAAGTGCAGGGAAGCTAAGACGAAATGGCTGCAGGAAAAATGTGAAGACCTCGAAAAAGAAATGATTGTTGGAAGGACAGACTCATCATACAGGAAAGTCAAAACAACCTTCGGTGACATTAAGAGTGCAACGGAAATTCTGCTGTGAAATGCAGAGGAGAGAGCGGATAGATGGAAAGAATACATTGGAAGCCTCTATGAGGGGAAATATTTGTCTGATATGATAGAAGAAAAACAGGAGTCGATTCAGAAGAGATAGCGGATCCAGTATTAGAAGCAGAATTTAAATGAGCTTTGGAGCACTTAAGGTAAAATATGAATAGCATTCCATCAGAATTTTTAAAATCATAGGGGGAAGTAGCAACAAAACGACTATTCACGTTGGTGTGTAGAATACCATCTGACTTTCGGAAAGCATCATCCGCACAATTCCGAAAACGGCAAGAGCTGACAAGTGCGGGAATTATCGCACAATCAGCTTAATAGCTCATGCATCCAAGTTGTTTACAATAATAATATACAGAAGAATGGAAAAGAAAACAGAGGATGCAGTAGATGACGATCAGTTTGGCTTTAGGAAAAGTAAACGAAAGAGAGAGGCAATTCTGACGTTGCGGTTAATAATGGAAGTAAGACTAAAGAAAAATTAACACACGATCATAGGATTTGTCTACCTGGAAAAAGCATTCGACGATGTTCAAATGTTCAAATGTGTGTGAAATCTTATGGGACTTAACTGCTAAGGTCATCAGTCCCTAAGCTTACACACTACTTAACCTAAAAATTATCCTAAGGACAAACGCACACACCAATGCCCGATGGAGGACTCGAACCTCCGCCGGGATCAGTCGCACAGTCCATGACTGCAGCGCCTTAGACCGCTCGCCTAATCCCACGTGGCATTCGACGATGTAAAATGGTGGAAGATGTTCCAAATTCTGAAAAAAGTAGGGATAATCTATAGCGAGAGATGGGTCATATACAATATGTACAACAGCAAACAGGGAATAATAAGAGTGGACGACCAAGAACGAAGTGCTCGTATTGAAGAGGGTGTAAGACAAGGATCTAACCTTTCGCCCCTACGGTTCAATCTGTACTTCGAAGAAGCAATGATGGAAATAATAGAAAGGTTCAGAAGTGGAATCAGAATTCAAGTTGAAAGGATATCAATATACGATTCGCTGATGACATTGCAATCCAGAGTGAAAGTGAAGAAGAATAACATGATCTGCTGATCGAAACGAACAGTAATGAGTACACACTATGGACTGAGAGTAAATCGAAGAAAGACGAAAGTAACGAGAAGTAGCAGAAATGAGAACAGCCAGAAACTTAACATCAGGATTGATGGTCATGAAGACGATGAAGTTAAGGAATTCTGCTACCTAGGCAGTAAAATAACCAATGACGGACGGAGCAAGGAGGACACAAAAAGCAGACTAGCTATGAAAAAAAGCCATTCCTGGCCAATAGAAGTCTACTAATATCAAATATTGGCCTTAATTTGAGGAAGAAATTTCTGAGAATGTACGTCTGGAGTACACCATTGTATGGTGGTGAAACATAGACTGTCGGAAGAAAACCGGAACAGAAGAGAATCGAAGCATTTGTGATGTGGTGCTAAAGACGAATGTTGAAAATTAAGTGGACTGTAAGATAAGGAATTAGGATGTCCTACGCAGAATCGGAGAGGAAAGGAATATGTGGAAAACACTGATAAGGAGAAGGGACAGGATGATAGGACATCTGTTAAGATATGAGGGAATGACTTCCATGGTACTGGAGGGCGCTGTAGAAGGCAAAAACTGTAGAGGAAGCAGAGATTGGAATACATCCAGGAAGGTTGCAAGTGCTGCTCTGAGATGAAGAGGTTAGCACAGGAGAGGAATTCGTGGCGGGCCGCATCAGACCGCTCACAACACCGATGGAAAAAAAAATTGTGGGAAGCCAACACCCAAAGCGGTTGAGTTTAAAATATCTGATTTTAAGTTGGTCTTGAAAGTGGTGGTGGCGCGTAGGTTTTATGTTGTCTTTTTGTTCTTTAATTTCTGTCTCTGTCAGTGTGGGGATTAGATTTATGCACACTCGCTCACATCAACGTTTGCCGATGTAAAGATCTGATTCATTTTAACTAAGCTCTGGTTCGTTAAAATTAAAACAAAGTCCCCGTATTATCATTTTATCCACAATTCTAAATAAAATGAAATCCTAACTTTGAAAAGAAACAAAAAAGTAATAAAGGTTGAACTTTAGTAATCTGAAATAGAACAAGTAGAGCAAGCACACTCAAGTCAGCGATATAATACAAATAAATGAATGACGAAATCAGAAGTCAGAGAAATATTTTATCAAAGTTTAGCCACGCAAAGTTTACTATTTACGTAGAGTCTTGAAAGGTAACATTGGAGTTACAGTTTAAAAAAATTGATCATTATTAAGCAATACTCAAAGATTTACTTACTAAAGAATTCTGATTTAATACTAAAGACTATATTTAAACTTTATTAGAAGAGGTATTGCTAATCAGAGGATGAAAATTAAAGTTGTTTGTTTCCGTAGTAACCAATACATCTTTGGTTTAAGACAACTGCTTTATAAAAATAATTAACTGCAGAACCTTTTTTACATTTTGGAATGCGTAAGTGCTGTAATTAAGAATCAGGATTAATTAACTAAATAATTTATTTCCAAGTAGAACATTGTTATTATCCGAGTAACGATTTAAGTGCTGTCAATATTACGTGGTAGAGTATGACTATTCAGTTTAATTTTCAGTAACAGTAACTTGTACAGTACTCACATTTGTGGTCTGTTAATGATCTCTGTAACAATTTATGAGACTAACTCTAAAAGAACCGTGGGATTGCTGTAATATTATAGTGTTGGGAAGCTTACTTACCAGGTCGATCATATAGCATACACAGGCGCTGATTGTTTTCTGGATTGCTCATACAGTGTTATCAAAAACCTATCATCTTCCGAGAGGTTAGATTGAGATCTATTGGTCCTCTCTACGAATTATTGGCACTTTATTCCATCTATACTTAATTTTTTTCTCAATTTCCTCTTGTCCGGGGCTAGGGTGCGCCTGAACGTGTTATCAGGGCTAGGTAAGCGGACACTCGTAGGCAGCAATTCCGGCACAGTACAGGATGAGAAAGAGTGACGACCTTGTGGTCCAGGGTATATCGAAATCAGCATATCCTAAGCTAGAAACACTGGGCAATTAACTAGTGGATTTGATCGAATTGTGTAACCTTATTATAAAGAACAGAGTCTTAACTAAGAGTAAGAGAAAGTGTAGAGAGGCGAACAGAGGTTCAGTTGTAAAATTTTATTAGTCATAAGTTCATTGTTTAACCCCATAAGTTAAGATTAGTCTTAACGTTTGTCCAGGTACTGGCGTGCCTTAGTTTCGAGTCACATACCAGACGAGCAGAGCAGCGAGAGGCAGGCTGTGGGTATCAACGAATACGGCATCCGTTTCGGATTCAACTTCAGCATTGGCTGCCGTATCTCACCGAACGGGAGGCAACACAAGAAGAACATGAAGTAACAAAAAACCTTTTACATTCTTATATCTGTTTGATGTTGTGTTCCTCAGTTAGTGTTGTATAGTAGTGGTGAGAGATGTTGCGGATTAGGTTGAAATTTTGTGACAGTGCTTTCATATTGTGTGGAAGATAATCTACGTAGTGCTGAAAGTGATTTTATCAGTGTAATCAGAAAGGAAGTAGTATTTTGTAGGAAATAGGAAGTAATTATAACAATTAGCGGTAGAAAGTACTTATAGATCAAACTAGTACAATTTGAAATGTCAGATGATATTAAGAAGTTTTTAGCTCAATTCTCTAAAGATTTAAAGAAAGAAATGAAAGATAGAATGAAATAAAAGATGGTCAGAAAAAATTAGAAGACGATTTAGAGAGAGCTCAGAGGGATAGAGAGGGTTTAAAGAAATTCTTAGACAAGGGAATTAAAGAAGTCAAAGAGGAATTAAAAACGGAGGTAGCAGCATTACATCAACGGTGTGAGGCAATTAATATCAGAACAGTAAGAGAGATAGCCAAGGTTAGAGAAGAGCAACACCAAGTCAGAAAGAGAAATTAATAATAAGCAAGAAAAGATGCAAAAATCAGTTGTGGAGAAGGTAAAAGGAGTAGATACTAAATTGTCTGAAGTTAGTTTTTCTCCCAATACTGCTATTGTTATAAATGGATCCCTCACAGCAAGTGGTCAGCTATCAGTTCGTAGATCGTTAAATGACTAAGTATGAGCACAGATATAGGTGTAAAGAGGAGAATGGCGTAAGTCATCTTCTGGAAGGGTTGAGGCTAGAAGTTAAAAGCGGTAGTAATAATTTTCCACGTTTTAAACCATGGTGGTCAGTACACCCTGTAATACTTCTATAATCATTTCAAGGGGCTTTACCTTCGTCATAGGACGATAATAGATGCATAAGATATGTGGTAAGCCATTTAGAAGAAGATGCTTCTCAGTGGGCGATGTTAAACCTAAATAGCTTTCGTACAGTTGAAGATTTTATGAGTCCATTCGAAGCTAAACGCTGGTCCTCTAAGGCTCAAAGAACTTAACGATTTGACTTGTTCAATCCTAAAACACGTAATGAAAGTTGGGGTGGACTTAGGATTTTGTAGTCTATCACCTTAACCAACCGCTGTGTTTAGATGAACCCGTGAACGAAGTCCATCTTATTGAGGTAACGATTACACGATTGCCAGAGAGAGTTCGAGAGAGAGATTAGCAGGAGAAGTGGGATCACGCTCAAACTCTTTTATATTTATTAGATCAAATCGCTCATTTAAATAAGTCAAAGGATAAAGCGGACACGAGCATGTCCAACTGTGTAGAAGTAAAAGATAATTAAAGTGGTCAAAGAAATTGAAATGGAAACTCCAGACGGTTCTAACTATAAACGTAACAGTAATAACAAGAATAACAATAACTCCCGACCAATTGGTAGACAGATATAAACGAAGGGAATTAAATAATAACCATAATTATAACAGTCAATATAGAATTTTAATAATGGTAAGAGCCATATGAATGTTAATAATATGAATTACGATGTCATTGGAGGTAGGAACCAGTGTAATTGTAACAGTAATCACAATGTGAGCTACAACAGAGAGAATAATCATAGCCAATTATTGAGGATGTAACGGACTGTCATCAAGCGATTCCAATGGCAGGACCGTCAACTAGTGATGAAGGTGTTAGTAACGCTTTTCTTCGCTATAGAGAGCAGCAGCTTTTAAGAGAAGAGTTAATGTTAGAAAAGGAAAAGAGTGACGTAAAGAAAGAATCTACCCTCGTACTGCAAGGTTCAGTTAAAGATCAGGTTGTAAATTTTATGGCTGACACAGGAAGCCAAGTAAGTTTGTTATTTAAAGAAGTTTTGGAGGGAAACAAAAGTAGCTGGCAATGTCTATGTTTTCCGGTGACTAACGTTCATGTTATAGGATTGACTGCAACGAAATGAAGAAAAGTTGAAGAGGAAGTACTGTTTTTTAATATTTCGGGAATAACATTAAACCAATTTCTGCTTTTAGTAGCAGATATCACTTTGCCTGTATTACTTGGAATGGATTTGTTAAAGGCACATGGAGTAGTTTTAGATTTTCACACAAAAAGAATTTGATCAAGGCTAACAATGTACAAAGTTGGGTAAGACTCAAAATGAGTAACGAGCAAGACTCGGAGACGGGGAGCCGGAATAGTTGGAGGGTCCGAATACATAAAAGTTCCGTGATAAAGGAAGAATATATAGATGAAGAAAATTAGGTTAAAGAGGGAACAAACTTGGAAGAGCGGGTTGGTATAAAATGCTCAGAATCGCCAGGGTTAACGTATGAGCAAAGGCGTGAACTGAAAATGATACTAATGAGAAATTAAGGGGCATTTAGCGAAAGACCCAGAGTTATTGAAGGGTACGAGTGTAGGTTGAAAATTAAGAAACTAAAATATTTTTTAAATCTCCTTATCCCATAGCATTAAGTGTGCATGAACCTGTGAGAAATGAAATAAATAGAATGGTCAATCAGATAATTGAGGCACATTCAATGAAACAACAGTATTTTCATAACTTAAAGAGTACAGAAGTTAATATTTACAGTGACTAAACACATCCATAATGAACCTCTGAATTAAAGACTCTTAAAAGCTTCATGCGATTTCAACAAACGGTATCTCAGATGATAGCATTGCACTACTGTCACGATCTATGTACCGGTACCTGTATCTACTTTATTTTTATTTATTACTTTTTTATATCTTTTCATTGTGCAATTATTTGTCAGAACATCGTATTCTCCGTAATAACACGGAAAATGAATGTAGCATGAATACCTCGTATCTTGTAATATGCGTGTATTTACTTAATGAGTATGGTGCAGTTTTTTTCCAGATGTTTATTAACTATTGTTAACAGCTGGTAATACGGAACTATTGTATTTTAAGAAGTGGTCAACTTCATGTGTTAGCCGACACTATCTTTGAAAACAGGGCCGAAAGACCTTCTGTCAGTCAGGCCTAAATAATTGTTTAAACAGTATTTCACGACAATCTGCTGTCATTTAACGTGAGTGCACGAGTGCAAGAATGCTGGCTAATTTATTTATGAACAAATTATTATTTATATTTACTGTAAATTATCTAAGTGTGACCAAATGTTTATAATATTTCTCTACTTAAATATCGTTGTAATATGTTAGTTTAGTGCGGGAAGTGGTCACGTTGAGTCAAATCATGTCTGTAGAATTTAAGAATGATGGATTTTTGGTGGGGATGGCCTTCAGCGAATGGAAAAGAACGCAGTGGCGGAACACCATTGGAATCAAGTGGGGATAGTCTTTTTTCTAGTGGTGCGCTCAAGGGAGTGGTTCTGGACACTTCCCGTTTAGAACTTTAAGAAGACACTTTTACGTTTGTACTGGGAAAAGACAGACCTGCATAACCCGATGTGAATTATACAGGTGTGTAGGTGATTGATTCTGAGCAATTAACGGCCCTTACAATACTCTTAACTTTTTTCGGTTGCATTACGGATTCAGAATAGACAGAGATATCTCAAAATTGTTAATTTGTAAACCACCATGTTGAAATCTGAAGTATTTTGAACTGGCGAATACTTCGTGTATTGTGATCAAGAAATGGACTTAGTTGTCGCACATCTTGGATGACTGTTCAGCTTGGGGATTCTGCTACCACTCTTGTAACGCTCTCAACGCAACTTTACTGCATTTTATAAGGTTATTTTCGGTGTCTATAGTAACTCTACATCGTATGACCACTTTCAAAGTTGAGATAAACTTTTATGACTAAACATTATTCAGCATGACTCTGTCGTCTACATCAAGTACAGACGTTATAAAAGAGCCCTTATAATTAAATTGTTCATTTAGCTTTTATTTAATATTCCTGTGTATTTTATTAATTCGCAACTCAAGCCAGTGCATAGACTATCTGAGTGCAGGATCGCAGCTACAGATTATTAATTGCGTTAAGCTAGCTGCTGGTCCTGAAAGCAGATGTGCGCGGCTCGAGCCTATGACTACATCGAACTATTCCTTTCAAACAGAGCAGTGCATAGAACAGTTATCTATGGTGCGAGCAACATAAGGTAAAGTCGCAGCTGGTTTGCTTGTGTGGCATGCTCTTTAGAGAGCTACTGCTCAGCATAAAACTGTCAGGCAACGTGTAACGTATTACTATGTTTACGACGTTGCTCATCGAGCCATATACGTTATCTGGCATTTCTAGCTGCTTCTCTCACACAAATAATGATAAAAATTCAGAAATTCAGGGTCGCCACCAGCCCAAGCCCTTCCTAACCATTTAGAAAAAACGGAGCTGGAAGATTATTAGTTTAATTACTTTAATAATTTAATTACAAGTACGCAAATTTCTTTAAGCAGCCAGATAAATAGCACTCCATGCCGTGCATGAAGCAACTTGATTAATTCAGGAATGGAAATCAGAGTAAGGGGTAAGATCGACACCAAAGAATTTATCTTTCACGTAAATTATTTATTGTAACTAAATATTTGGTTGCACATCCTAACTACATATAACTGGTGCCTGACTCGAAATATTTAAGTAAGAATTACGTGACAATGAAACAGAGCACAATTTAACTACAGCAAGAAGAAACACAGAAGACGGGGGTGGGAGACAATTATACTATCATCTCCTCTGCATTAATACTATAAAATATCTAAGTGAGATTTGCATTACGATTCAACGCATGCTCTATTCTGGACAGAGGTTTAACCAATACACAAGGCTGTGCGATAATTATTTAACATACTAACTGCGTCTGCTGCTTGCAAACGGCCGAACTAGAGCACGTGGGGCATTCTGACACAAACTGTTGTGCTGTTTTGTAGAAAGCGCACGAAAGAACAGACATTCTTGCAGAAATTGTAACTCATTAAACAAGCAAACTGTTAAAATAAAGCCTATTGCAGTGCCGTGGTGAACCAGAAGGGTCATTGATTACCAAACACGTGTCACAAAATCGACACAGAAAGACAAAAGCAATTTCCACAAAATTTAAGATTAAAAATCATTAAAAAAATAACTCGCTTCACACGCTTCAAATAAGCTAAAGTTCTTAAGTATTTCACCAGTTAACGAAGTCCTAACTCAATCTGATCCCTATCACCAGAAACTCCCCTTAAGAGCTATGATCTGTACTCACCAAGCGTTCACCGAAGAGTGCCCCTTTCTCTTTAGAGATTACCTAGCTCCCCGTGCAGCGGAAACTACCAGAGGGGTAGCCCTCCGTCACCAACCTCACGCACAAAAACAGCCTTCGACTAAGATGAGTAAACCTCTCTGTTCAGGTACTGGAAACCTAAGTTGGTCATCCTGTGCTCTCCTTTGAACGAGAAGCAACATCGTGTGCTCGCAGCAGACGATGACCAATTCAGCGATTCCCACAAAACAAAACCGAAGCCCACATTAGAACACACATATAATAGTCAATAGGCCTTATCTGAGTGCTTAGTCTTTCTGGAAGAGTTCATGAACTGAGCTAAAATCAGGTAATAAAATGAATAGGTTTTACCAAATTCGACAAGCGTCTTATGAAACGACTTCACAGAGACGTTTCAAACGTCGCAATAGTAATCTATGGAAGAGAGTCATGGACTGTGGGAAAACCGGAAAAGGAGAGGATCTAAACGCTTGAGACGTGATACTACAGAAAGATGCTGAAAATTAAGGAGAAATGAAGAGGCCTTCTGCAGAATAGATAAGGAAAGAATATGTTGTAAACACTGACAGGAGGGGCGGTATGACAGCGCATGTGTCTAGACATGAGCAGTAGCTTTCATGGTAATAGAGATTGCCAGCCAGAAAATAGATGTTATAATATATTCAACAACTAATTGAAGAGCCCTGGGTGTAGCCACAACTGTGAAATAAGCATGGAAGAGGAAACAAAATAACTGAACAGAGGCAAAAGATGACACAGTGGAGATGGTGTATTTTTGAATTTGTAGTTAGCTGCACGCCTAATTTTCTTTCCCGCCCAGTCAGCCTCGTGAGCGTTGCTCTCGTGTCGAAGCGTCGACAGGAGGCGTTGGAAAGCTGCTTTTTTGGCGCTGTTAGCTTCGCCCCGGCTCTGGTAGGCAGTGCGAGACGGGAAAGAGGCAGTCACCTTCTCTGCTTCGAAGTCAGGACATCTTCCAGAAGCCAGCTCCGTGACCGTGATTGTATAACATGCGGCGCTTCATCAGGAGACACCGCAAGAAGTGGAGGGCAGTGGCAGCGTCCGAGTTTGGACGCTCGGGGTACTCTTGGTGGTAAGCAGTGGTGTAGAGTCTGGGGCTCGACAGTGTAAGAGCCAGTGAATGCCACGTCAGAGGCAGTCAGCTGCTGTACGGAGATGAAGGAGCGTGTTCTGGGCAGAGCCAAGAGGAAAGGTCTCGACAAGCTGGTACACTGCAGTACAGTCAGGCGGTCATTGCAGGCGGTGCCGCTGTGAGGACGCAACGGCCTCGTTGTGTCGTAGGTGTCTTTTTAGCGACCGACCAGACAGCGATCCCAGCGCAGACAAAAGGATCTTCTGCACGTCAAAAGAACCACTACCGGAATGCTTCAACAGCTGACGGTTACACCCTGTAGGTTTTGTTCGTCATACAGTGCTTTTGGTGTTTTCGATAGCGAGAAAAGTTATGCGCGTAAGTACGTGGGTGTTGAGTGGCACGTTGTGGTTTTTAATTGAAGGCACGTGGGGCACGCAGCTGTGTGCGCTGTGAGCAACCGGAAATTAAATTTTAAATTACACGCTGTGCGTGTAATTATTTGAATAACGAAGAAAGTGATTTTGTTTGAACTACGCCATGAGCGTAACTCATTTGTCGAAAAATTCACTTTGATATTTGTTGTGTGTGAATGATCAATTGAATGTGTCACTGTAAAAGAGTTTATTGGAATATACGCGCTGGCCGTTTTATGCCACACTGTGGGTAGCTCTCTGTGGTAGCTATCTTGTGACGGTAATAGTAGTAGTAGTAGTAGTAGCACACTGATATGTAGCTAGGTTGCATGCAAATGATCCCAGCTAAGTCTTAGAGTTGTTTCGACATCTTACTTTGAACCGCAAAAGTTGTGTCCGTTATCTTCACTATTTATGGTCGAGAGCCTTGCATTCTAATTGTTTATGTTGTACCCTCTTATGTATCTTAGAGAGAAGGTTCGATTTTAATACTGTTTATTGAATGAAAGAGAGTTGCATTGCGCATCTTCTTCTTCTTCTTCACTTTAGAGAATAGGCTTATATTCTGTTCCGTCCTCACAAAAGCTATCTTGTCCTTCGTCTTCCTATAACTCTCGTTCCTACCGGTCTATAGCCTAGTACACGTCTGACTATTCATTCTGCCTCCATTAATTCAATATGTTCATTCCATTTTGTTACCCTGTTTTCTATTCTTTCACTTGTGCAAAATGTATTTAATTCTTTCCTTACTGCAGAATTCTATATTAGACCTATCAAAGTACGTCGTTTCACTTTCCTTAAAAGTTTAGTTTCAGCTGACTGTTTGATTCTTTGGTCTTTCTTAGTGATTGTCCAGGTCTCAATTCCGCATTTGAGCATAGGTGTTGCCATCACTTTGTAGAATTTCGTCTAAGATGCCATTACCACATTCGTGGCTTGTGACACATCCTAACAGCTAATAATATTAAAAGTATTGAAGTAAACGTATACCTGTTCAACTGATTATCCATTTAGCATTATTTTAGATCGTATTGGTTATTTATCTTTGAAAACTATAACTCTGGTATCGTTTTCTGATATTTTCAACTTATAGAGTTTACCTATTGCGTCCGAGCGATGTAGAGCAAATAGTAAGCCATTCTCCGTCGTTTGTAAAATTGTTTCTTCTATACAAAAGAAATATTTTTTGTTTCATAAATTAATTGGTAACTGCGCCCCACGTCTGGACAACCCCACGCCCGAACTCCACCCAGCCTACGTTCTATGCAATGTCACAATACTAAACTTTTTGTTCTGAGTTTAATTGCTGACAATCGCACAACGTTAGTTTTATCATCAAATGTCACATAAGGTTAGCCGTTACACGAAACAACCGTTCCTGAACAAATGGAACATTTGTGATTGGAAGGAGACACAGATCATTCCGGTGTTTAGCAAAGGCCAGAGAATAGTTACTTAGAACAAAAGGCCTGTGTTATACTCGTCAGTATGTTGTATAATTCTGGATCCTACTGTGCCTACGTTACGCGATATTAAGATGTGCAAATGTGTATCATAGGAACCGCATCAAGGAGAATGTAGACTACATCCTGCAGGAACCCCGTGAATAAGCGCTCGGTTCTTACAAACTACCTTCTTGTCTTTTCTCGTCTCATTAATCCCGGGGGAGTAAAATGAGTGCCATAATCAGATGTTTGATACCAGAAGACAAATGTTTTGAGAAAAAGACTACATATCTATAGGACGTTGATGGTGGTGATAAAACAGTATCTAAAACACACTAACGCTTTCCTACAAAATACAGTAGAATGTATAAAAGTCCAAAGTTACTCGCCATTTGCAACACAAAACGCAACGTAGCCATTGAGATTTTATCGTGATCTATCTTTTGGGAACGCTTCAGTTTAAGAAATTGGGTGCTGTTAAACATTTAAACAAAGTGTGGAAGAACAGGATTAAGGAATCGGAAAGGAAAACGATACGCATCGTGCAAATTTTAAAGACAACGAAAGATTAACGCTAGTCGATTCCCATAGGTCGATATTGCTGTTACCTTGCGTGAATAAAATTTTGGAACGCTTGCTTTAAGGATTTTGGAATGGTCCTTGAACTAATTCCCAAACATAGGAAAGGTTTCCTGCAGGTACGAGGCACGACAGGCATGTTATCGCACCTGATAGTGGTCACACAGTTGTGTTACAAAACGGATAAATTAGTATTATTGACATTTTATACAGACCTAAGTAATGCCTATAGCAAAATACTATTATCTATAATTGTTCAAAAACTGATTAACTTACAGCTACCTAAAAGAGTCTCTCAGCTTAATGTCCCAGTTACTGGAAAAGAGGTCAGTAACGTTTATGAATCATCGGACATTGGATGACAAGTGTGGTTTCTATCTCCATAGATGTGTAACATTTATACAAGTTACATCCGAAATATTTTGTCAAAGAAAACTATAATTTTTCAACGGGCAGCCTATGACCTAAAATTCAGAATGGCCACAGTATTTGTTATTGATAATATTGTGTTTTTAATTAGTTAGCAATTTGTGAAAAGACAAATGCTGCAGAGTTTAACGGACTGCATTGGTGTACCCAGAAGCCAATAAAAAATTTAAATGAACGTAGAAACTTTATCATGACCAGTGATCTAGGGACAGCATATTTGACCCCTAATCAAAACGTCCTCGGTCCCGCGTTCTAACCTCGCCATTGCTTAAATTTTGAATAATAACCATGTCTAATGGCGGCCGTAAACTTCCGGCGTAAGAAGTCACCCGCATTTTGCTAACTGCCCTGTGGAAAAGAGTGGAGGAGCGGAACAGGGTTCACGGCATTCTCTTGCGTTTGGGGTAGTAAACTGTGCCTAGAAGTGGGAAAATCAGTAATGATCAACGGTGCGAAGATGCAGAAGGCATCTGATGTGTATCCACATGACATGTGGTGTGTAATTGAAAATGCGTCATAATTTTCTCTCCAAGGGGACCGCGAGGGGGAAGGTAAACAACCATGGGAAAAAGATTTCTGCGGGTCAGGGGCGCGAAATGTCAGAAAGTTTGAATGTATTAGGGAGACTAGAAAATTTGAAAATGGAAGTGCTACAGCTCAATCTTGATATAATGAGGCCAGTGGAGTGAAATGGAAAGAAGGCACAGACTTCTGTTCAAATGAGTATAAGGTCATATCAACAGCAGCGAAAATGCTATAATGGTAGTAGATTGGTTATGAAAAGGAAAGTAGGACAAAGAGTGAGCTACTGGTTGTTTGCTTGGTTGAGCACCAAACAGCGAGGTCATCGGGCCCATCGGATTAGGGAAGGCTAGGGAAGGAAGTCGGTCGTGCTCTTTCAAAGGAACAATCCAGCATTTTCCCGAAGCGATTAAGGGAACTCTGGGAAAACCTAAATCAGGATGGCCGGTCGCGGGTTTGAACCATCGTCCTGCCGAATGAATGAGTTACTGTAAACTGTTCAGCAAACAACAACCAACACCGACAACGATAGTTCAGGTATACATGCAAACATCGCAAGAATAAGATGAAGAGATAAATATATGAAGATACTGAACGGGCAATAAAATACGTAAAGAGAGACGATAGTCTAGTAGTCACGAGGGACTGAAGCACAGGTTTAAAGGAAGCAGTAGAAGAAAGGGTTACTGGGGAATATGGGCTTGGCAGTAGGATGTGACAGAACGTGGCGTCAGAACTCATCACTCCCCTCCCCGGAATTTGCGGGAATTAGGTGATCTATTTGTGCAGATGTCGTGCCAATCCCATTCCGCGACCTACCAAGGTCTCAACGTTTCCATGCCACGATGCGTCACCACTGTTACCTGTGCCGAAGGTGGACATAGCTGCTATTAGGTCATAATGTTCTGCCTGATAAGTATATACAGTCAGAAATATCACTAAAAACTAATAAAATGCAAAAAGATTAGCTCAAAAGGCGTTTTTGTATCTGCTGGAACAACTGGCTTTCGGAAATATATAGCCTAGTTCTATCTTTTTTCTCCAGCCACTTCCCTTCGCTTTCAGATATATCTGCCAGCAACTTAGGCAATGCTTCCGGTTCACCCTGAAATGAGCGAGTTCTCTCCACATGCATGGTTGTGCTTCTAGTTGGAAGTTGTAGCTTGACAATAACTGGAATCATCATTTCGACTATCTGGTAACGACTTCGGTAAATGGATATGAACTTCTTAGTTTTTCCTTTCAACACATAAGGATTAAATAACGTTACGCTCTTCGCCTTTTTGTTGTGGATGTCTTCCTGCCTTTCCAGAGCCTTTGCAGTCAGATTTTCAACATAACACCAAATTTTTTTAACCTTCTAGCAAAATCTCGAATTGAGGATATAACTCTTTCCTGGGTATGTTGGCATGATTAGAAAGGTGCGGGTATATTTCGAACGAAAACAATCTTGTAATAGAATAAGACCATGTTCGCGAGCATTTTCGAGTTGTAAATGGCTACTGTTTATGGAATAACTTAAAATTTTTCACACTTTCCTACTAACTCTTTCAGTAGTGCTGTTCACTTGTGGGTGTTGTGCACTGGTTCGTAACTTTTTCATGTCTTATAGACGGCGTATTTGTTTCAATAAGTCATACATAAACTTAGTGCCAGTTATTGCAGCCTCTAGTACTTCGAATTTCAATAACCGCTGACTAATCATAGCCAGTGCCACCGGTTCCCCCTGCTGATTTGGCATGGCGATCATGACCAAGTGGCGTAATTCATATCGATTCCCTGTTGGTGTTTGTGCGAAGTGGTCATCGATGTCTAGTCCGATTATTTGGGATGGTCTGTCCATCTCAGGTCTTGGGCGTAGGGCCTCGGTCCTGAACAATGTTTCTGCAATTATTCCAACACATGCTATGGTACGTACTTTTAGGCTCAATCCATCAGCATTCCCATGAAATTTTCCTGCACGGAGTACAACTTTCAAATCAAAGTGGCTCAGACAAGGTCCAGCAGGTAAAACAAATTGAGTTTTTTAGTCCCGAAAGCCATTTTAGCGCTATGTGATCCGTTATGACCCTAAAACATCGCACTTTCAAATAATAGCTGCTATCGTGAGCACTACTTCACCAGTAGTTGAAAAACTTTTCCACGTTATTCAGTGCCTAAAAGCGTATGCTATTGAATGTTTTTAGTCATCAGTCTTCTGACTGGTTTGATGCGGTCTGCCATGAATTCCTCTCCTGTGCCAAACTCTTCATCTCAGAGTAGCACTTGCAACCTATGATCCAAATTATTTGCTGGATGTATTCCAGTCTTTGTCTTACTCTACAGTTTTTGCCCTCTAAAGCTACTTCTAGTACCATGGGTGTCATCCCCAGATGTCTTAACGGATGTCCTATCATTCTGTCCCTTCTCCTGGTCAGTGTTTTCCACATATTCCTTTCCTCTCCTCATTCCTTACCTTATCAGTCCACCTAATTTGTCTGTATCACCACATCTCAAATGCTTCGATTCTCTTGGGTTCAGATTTCCCACAGTCCATGTTTCGTTCCCATACAATGCTGTGCTCCAAACGTATATAATCAGAAATTTTTTCCTCAAATTAAGGCCTATGTTTGATACAAGTAGACTTTCCTTGGCCAGGAATGGCCTTTCTGCCAGCGCTTTTTTACTTTTGATGTCTTCCTTGGTCCATCCGTCATTGGTTATTTTGCTCCCTAATTAGCAGAAATCCTTAATTTCATCTACTTCGTGAGCATCAATCCCGTTGTTTAGTATCTGGCTGATCTCATTTCTGCTACTTCTCATTACTTTCGTCTTACTTCGATTTAACTTTCAGTTCACATCCTGTACTCATTATACTGTTCATTCCGTTCGCCTGACCATGTAATTTTTCTTCGCTTTCATTTGGGATACACTACTGGTCATTAAAATTGCTACACCAAGAAGAAATACGGATGATAAACGGCTATTCATTGGACAAATACGACAAATATATTATACTAGAACAGACATGTGATTACATTTTCACGCAATTTGGGTGCATAGATCCTGAGAAATCAGTACCCAGAACAACCATCTCTGGCCTTAACAGCGGCCTTGATACGACTGGGCATTGAGTCAAACAGAGCTTGGATGGCGTGTACAGGTACAGCTGCCAATGCAGCTTCAAACGATACCACAGTTCATCAAGAGAAGTGACTGGCGTATTGTGACAGAGGCATTCGATTGCACTGTAAATGACAAACGTTGTTTTAGATCGATCTTTAGGCACTACTTTCTAATTGGGGGGTACCCTCTTCATAAATACATGGTGGTAAATAATAGCAACACCCAGATTGTTTAAGGTCTCTGTGATGTTCAGCTTGGGGTATGCATCAGTTGTTCGCTGCTTTAAATACCTGTATCACAGCACAATCTATAAACTTCTTACCATTTGAGAATATCTATTGCACAGTGGCAACTGGTGCTGACAGTGGACTGGTGCTGTCTTCTTTAATTCCGTCCCGCAAGTGTTGCTCTGTAAACTCCACCACTAGTTGCAGATGATGGGGGGACACGATATGGCTCCTTGCACGCAGAGGACTCGTCCCCATTGGGAATTCTGTAGCGCACTAACAGTATAGTGGGAAATGGACCAGGTTGGTTAAATAATCAAACATATTCTTCCAATAATATCTGCTTGCCCATTCTGTCACATCTGTTCAGCTGTGACACTTTGCTCTTTAGTGGGGGCTACATCGACAGACTGTCCCGGCTTCATGTATTCTACGCACATATTCAATTCATCTAATACCTCTAAGTTAGCTGTCAGTGAACATTTTGATAGCCTCACCTCTTCCTAACCAAAATTGTCTACACTTCCTTTAATTTCTTGCACAAAAGACAAATTACATCTTACGAAATTTCCTGCCTGATCCACTCCTTCGTTCTCTGGCAAGGGTTCTGCTACAAAAAAGTATTAGTTGGCAGATCAGTTTCTACATTAGTCCAAAACAGTCTTCTTCGGTATTAAACATATAACACTTCAGCCTCAGTTGCAAATAGAAACCAATCTTAACCTAAGTTTCAGCCAAAATAATTTGGCCTTCTTCAGAAGCTATTGACTCTAAACTATTGCATGCCAATGATTGGCTGTGCCAAGTATAAAACTATATCTACATCTACATCCATACTCCGCAAGCCACCTGACGGTGTGTGGCGTAGGGTACCTTGAGTACCTCTATCGGTTCTCCCTTCTATTCCAGTCTCGTTCGTGGAAAGAAAGATTGTCGGTACGCCTCTGTGTGGGCTCTAACCTCTATGATTTTATCCTCATGGTCTCTTCGCGAGATATACGTAGGAGGGAGCAATGTACTGCTTGACTCCTCGGTGAAGGTATGTTCTCGAAACTTCAACGAAAGCCCGTACCGAGCTACTGAGCGTCTCTCCTGCAGAGTCTTTCTCTGGAGTTTATCTATCATCTCCGTAACGCTTTCGCGATTACTAAATGATCCTGTAACGAAGCGCGCTGCTCTCCGTTGGATCTTCTCTATCTCTTCTATCAACCCTATCTGGTTCTGATCCCACACTGCTGAGCAGTATTCAAGCAGTGGACGAACAAGCGTACTGTAACCTACTTCCTTTGTTTTCGGATTGCATTTCCTTAGGATTCTTCCAATGAATCTCAGTCTGGCATCTGCTTTACCGACGATCAGCTTTATATGATCATTCCATTTTAAATCACTCCTAATGCGTACTCCCAGATAGTTTATGGAATTAATTGCTTCCAGTTGCTGACCTATTTTGTAGCTAAATGATAAGGGATCTATCTTTCTATGTATTCGCAGCACATTACACTTGTCTACATTGAGATTCAATCACCGTAGTACCCACTCATAAATCTACTAGCTTAAGACAAACAGCAGGCCCCACTGCGCGGACGAGGTCGGTTGGCGGCGAGAGCTGCGCCGGAACTAATCGCAGTGTGCAGCTATTTACCGAGCACCGCTGATGGTCATGCGCATGCGCGCATGGAAATATAGACGCTTGACAGTAGCTACCTTTACGTTAGAAATTGGATTAATATAACCATTACAACTGTTAATGGCGTAATATGTAACCGAACTTACTTCTAAAGAGAACGAGAACCCTATAAACGGATCCGGAGCCCGTAAGAAAGACTAGCTATTACGCGGCAAAATTATTCCTCAATCTTGAAACATTACTATTCGACTAAAGAAACTGGAGTCAGGCGTCGGCGACTGCAAAGGCAACGTAACATCAGGGTCGGCGAAGAAAATGTTGAAAACCTCCGAAAAAGTTCTTATTTCTCAATTGTAACTGGTCATTAAGTAGGTTTTCTTTATCAAGCAACAGGTGTTTAAAGGTTTGCAACTCCTCAAGGATGTCAAGCCTAGTGCCTTTAACCTCTCAGTTTAATAGCTCTGTGTTATTTGGTGGATTGGGAGCATGGGCCAATTGAACAAGGTGCTCGGCAAAAGTCGAGCCACGCGTGCCATCACCACTTTCGTGGTATGTTCTTTATATCTAGCTGAGAGGGCTCTCCTTGTCTGGCCGATATAATAATTCGGGTAATCACTACAGGTGATTTTGTACACCCCAGAACGAGATAATTTGTCATTAGTATTCTTTGACGAATGGACCAAGTTCTTTTTGAGACTGTTATTCGTAGAATATGCAATCTTACAGCCGTGGCTCTTTAAGAGTCGCCCTATTTTATAAGATGCTTTGCCTATGAAAGGAATAGAAATGATGCTAATGGTTCAAATGGCTCTGAGCACTATGGGACTTAATTTCTAAGGTCATCAGTCCCCTAGAACTTAGAACTACTTAAACCTAACTATCCTAAGGACATCACACACATCCATTCCCGAGGCAGGATTCGAACCTGCGACCGTAGTGGTCGCGCGGTTCCAGACTGTAGCGCCTAGAACCGCTCGGCCACGCCGGCCGGCTGATGCTAGTGGAGTTATCCTCTGGTGCGACACCTAGTGTAGATGAGGTCGCAGTTTTTCTACCTGTTTTCTTGTTAAAGAGCTATCACACAATTTCTAATTTATATGGATTATTATAGGCGACAACTTCTAGGGTTTGTAACTCATTCTCCATTGTGTCTACTGAAAGAGGAATGGCGAGCGCTCGGTGTATGTAAGAATGGAAGAAGGCCATTTTGTGGGCTTATGGGTGTGTAGAGTCGGCTGGGATGATGTTATCGGAAAAGGCATTTTCCGAAAAATATTAAACCTAATACGGTTGTCCTCTACTGCCAAATTTAGGTCTAAATAATTCAAAGATCTATTGGGAGATTCATTTTCCAGCGTAAAGCTTATTTTCTTGTGGAGCTTATTAAAAGTTGTGAAAATTTGATCTATATCATAAGAGCCGTTAATTATGAAGAGTAAGTCGTCTACATGTTTCGCATAAAAGATAATTTTGCTCGCTAAATCTGCATTATTTTTAAAGAAAAGGCGTGCCACAGAGTTTAGAAAGATTTCATATAAAACAACTGCCAGAGGGGTTCTCTTGCTAGACCGGATGGTTGAGAATACATTCCTCCATTAAAAGGAAGTAGTTATACTTCAAGATAATGCGCAAGAGAGTCATTAATTCATTTATTTCAGTGTCGGATAATTTTTTGTGGAAACGCAAGTTAGCTTCTAAAATGTCTAAAGTTTGGTTTACTGGCACGTTAGTGTACAGACTTGTGATGTTAAGGAAGCGAGTTTAGAAACATCAGAGCCGATTAGAATTTTCAATCTGTTAGCTAGGTCAACCGAGTTTTTAACACAGTAATTATCCACAAATACAAAGTTTCCTTTTATTTTATAATTCAGACATCTAGCTAATTTATGATAAGCGCTGTTTGTGCTTCGGTACTGTTTACCGCGGGTCGAATTTGTATACATTTTAGATGGCTCAGCCGACGTCTCGGGTGTTCGTTACAAAAGTTCAGTTCTTTCAGCGGTACAGAACGGCATCCCATCCAGCTCCACTACGTGCTGATGTAGGCTAAATTTGGCGTTGAGTGATCTGAGACACAACATAATTAAAAAAGGAGTTAATTCACCTGCAAATCAGATATAAAATCTGACAGGGGTTCCATTGGTCCTGAATCATTGTTGAATTTTAGCAGTTTCAGCTGCTCCTCTACACCACTAACGCTAATGTCTATATTAATCCTCTTTTTCATCGGAATGAGAATTAAAGTTGGGCAATATTTCTGGATTTTCCTTTGTTAAGAAATATGTTTGAAAATTCCTGCTTTTCTTTTGCAATCCTCAGTTTCCGTACTTATCTCGACCACGAGCGGACACTAATTTTCATATCAGTAACAGACATTACATATAACCAGAGCATTTTTGGCCATGTTAGAGATCTTCTGCTACAGCAATCATGCAAAGTTTCACGCACTTTATTAAGCAGTAGTCTCTGTTTCTTTATAAGTTTCTAAACACACCCCGCTGGGCCTTCTGACTGATAGGAAGCTCTCCACTTGCAATATGAATGAAGAAAGATTTGTATCATAGCTGTCTAATTCTTTGAATGAATTTACATATGAGAGTTCTCGCTATTTTTGTCCGTCTCAAATAACTTTGTTCTCAAATCATTAAAATCACTTTTAGTAATTTCGAAAAGCCTTACGTTTACTGAAATTAATTCTGACGCTAAACACTTCTTCGTAGTGATATAAGTTGGATATTCGATCGTTTTCCCTCTAACATGGCTTCCATTCTTCTTGCATTTTGTGTTAAACATTATTTAACATTCTGCTGTAATACAGAAATGTTTATTTCATTTTCCCCTTTTACAGCATATAAATGGGTATTTATATTATTTGGAAATGTTAGTCTTTCATTTGTACGTTTCTGCAAAGTTCATATCGATATTAGTGTCATTTTGTACACATTGTTGGTAAAATACGTGGGTCATAGTCGGATTCGAGATAAGAGAGAAGAGTTGGTAGATTTTCATTGGTCGAGTCTTGTCTGCCAGAAATTGTAAGACATGTTTTCTCACATGTTTTAACTAGACACTTAAAATTTATTATTATTCATTGTTATTTAGTTATTCAACTTCTTCTACACTATTCTGCTTAGAAGAGCTGTATTTTGTTACTTACGAAATTGAGAACTGTATCAGTTAACACGTCAATCGTCATAGGATACATTTACACCCTGTCGTGGGTGGTCCCCTTCGTCTAACGTGAGAAGTTTCGTATAAGAACTGAGATATATTAATGTGACTAATGTGTTCACCTACTGTGACCGCGACGAATGAACAACGCGTAATTAGAAGAGTAATTCGTATATAGGTGTATGTGTTAACTACTTTGTTTTTGTCTAAGAACTCGTCATGCAGCCAAAAAGAAAAATGGAAACTTTCTTATATTTCTCGGTGAATATCAGTAATAATTTCAATCCTAGTAGGTACAATTTCGATAATTTCAGGTAAGAGTTACCGTTTAATTTTTCACTCCCATTTTTATTTGTTTCATGATAAATTACAATAGATCTTATGCTCACAGCAGTACCAATGCTTCAGTTTTCCTCTCCCCTTTAACATTCTTTTTCACATTCTAAGAGAGTTTGAAAGGTAAGTTTCTTATTAAAATTTCATGAGAACAGGGACATTTCTGGCAGTGATAATACAAAAGAGAATCCTTACTTACTCATGCAGGTCATATTGAGCATACCGTAAAAACGTAAGAAGCGCAAAGCAGTACATTTTACTGTTCCTGCAACTAGATAAAAATTGTCTATGTGAAACGAAATATCTATTCCCAAGTTAATTAAGTTAACCCTCCTGTCAATGGCCGTGAACGTCACATGTCTGCTGGGAAATAGTACAGCAGCGTTGTACATCATCCCCGCAGTTCCATATGCAAATAACATGTTGGTCTGTCCGTATTTGCATATAAGTACAAGCTGCATGCGGTCGACGACTGCACTGCAGTGCTCCACAACGCAAACTGTAGCGCCAATAAAAGACACGGGTGTCCCTAGGGTCAGAAGCGAATTTCGAAACTACTTCAACTGCTTTCCTTTACGCGTTTTGTTTTACTGAAAAAGAGGTAAATGCAGGCTGTGAAAGGTTTCACATTTTTCATTTCTCTCGACTATGGAACAGATCCACCAATTTCCCTCAGGAGCACAAGAAGGCACAGTGCTGTCCCAGCCAGATAGTCGGGCTACACTGACAGACATCGTACAGTGCAGTCAGCATTCAGATGCACAGAACACTTTGCCTCCAAAAGTCACGTAACCATGTGTAACTTTCTAATGAAAAGTATCTGTTACTCCTTTCACTTAGTTCCATTTGCATTATTCACCATGGCTACGACCAGTAAATAATTGCATAAGAATCAATTACGTGTAATATTAAAATAAGCATGTAATGTTCATGAAGGTATAATAAGGGAAGTTGTCATTACCTCATAAATTTGTAGCCAACGTCCGTCGTGTTAGTTGCCCAAACATTAGCTTCTGGTGGAAGCGTTTAATGAGAAATATCTGCTTCTGTGATTTACATGTGTACCAATCTTTCTGATTACCGTCTAAACTATAAAGGTCTCATTTCATTCGTAAGTGGTCTCATTCAAGAGATATTTTCTTCCATATACATGAATTTTGGTTGCGATGTTTACTTTTGTTGTTGTGGTTTTATTTCTGTCATTTGACTTTAGATTTTCTGTCAGTCCAACTCGAAAAGACTTCTAGGTGAACGCTATGACAAGAGAGGCTTGGAAACTGATCAAACATAGCAAAATATGTTCTCAGAAATTTAGGTAAGAGAACATAAACAGAACGTCAGTTTCGCTAGCAGCCTTCTCTTCTTCGTTGTATGAAACGTATAACATAAAAAGGTACATTAGCGAGGCGAAAGGCGTCTTACTGCAGGATCAAATATGCACTTGTCAGGGAAGAGGTCTGAAAATGTTTTCCTGACACTGTTCATCACAAAATCACTGTCACGTTTTCTGTTTAAAAGAACTGCTGCGTGCACACGACAGAAATTAAGAACAAGGAGCAATCTTAAACTGTAACCTGCTAATGCTTTGGGGCATCCAACGCCGGCTTCAAAGCAACGCATGACATAAGTCTGTAGCTCTATCTCCTCTCACTGTACTTCCATGGTTATAATGTATTAAAAGGCGTGCTAGATTTACCGTTAATTGTTGGCTACGTGGCGATCCCTATATATTCCTTCTCTACCTCAGAGAGCTGTCTGCACGAAAGGCATTATATGTAGCCAGTGTAGCCAACTTACGCTGATCGCTAATCGGTTGCAATAATAATTACGACAAAAAACAAAATCTTTGTCGATCGATGATCGAACTTCGATGGCCCACAGGCTATCCAACGTTCAATAATCATATTACGGTGAAAGTAAAGGACGCCCAAATTTTCAATAGTTGTAGTACGTTAATAATAACGGAAATGCACTCGTGAAACTGCTTTCGTAAATACTATACGGACAAGCTATTAATGGTACTCGGTATAATTAAAATGCGTGGGAGAGCTTTTACATGCAGAAAAACATTTTTTCCTTTTTCTCAATAAGTAATTATGCTCTGATAATGGTGGAGTAGTGTCGTTATGTCAGCGCTAATAACAGTTGACATTACATGTGCTCTGTTACCACTGTATTAAATAAAGAGGGTAGAAATTAATTTAATTTAAGGTTAGAGAAAAAGGTAACGCCTATTTTGCTAATGTCACTGCTGATAACGTGCGATAAGACAGGTCAAACGCAGGGCGTCAACGCAACGCCAGTTTCAGACATCTTATCTCGTACATGTGGAACAACAGCCGTACAGGTGGTCTATCTAAGATCTAATTACAACATAATCTCAAACGTGCATTTATCGTACGTACCGATCTTTCTTTGTCCGTATACAGGCAGCAGGTCAGAAATTTGTATTGCATGATCTTCGATTATTCTACACGAATTTACTAGTACACTAATATTCTTATAGTCAACCAGATGTAGAGCCGAAATTTCATTTACTTTACCAAACGGATCGACCAAAGTATACAATACTGCATTCGTTCCCACATTAAATGTAACTTTCGGCTTGTGTGTGTGTGTGTGTGTGTGTGTGTGTGTGTGCGTGTGTGTGTGTGTGATTGAGTGTGTGTTTGTTTTCGGCCTTCTGATTGATATGATGCGACTTCTCAACTATCGCAACTTCATATCATAGTAACGCTTGCACCCTACTTGCTCAGTTATTTGTCAGTTAAAGGACTCGTTTAAGTTTTCCTCTACGGGTGTTTTTGACAAGTATTCAATTTATTATATCTTGCGCGATTGGCCAGTTTCGGCCTTACAGGCCATTTTCAAGCGCATTAATTGTTTATGAGTTATCCTGTCACTAAACTGCGGAGATAGCCGAACAAAAAGCGAGCACTTAACGGACAAGCGTCATAAATAAAACCAGGAAACTTACTGTGTGCAGTTAGTTATGAAGATGACTATTATTGCACTCAATATGCCCTCTTGTTTTATTTCTGATGTTTGCACGTTATGTGCTCCTTTTCTAATCGGCTATATCCGCCTTTAAATACAAGTGAATTGTAAAGGACGACACCTACTGCGCCTGAAATGGCCTGTAAAGCGGAAATTGGCCAATAGTGCAACGTATAATACATCGAGTACTTGTCAAAAACAGCCATTCTAGATAACTTAAAATTGTTCTTTAAGAAACATATGGTTGCAGTGCGCAACATGAAGAAAATGGTATGTGCTTGACGTCCAGTCTGGTTCTTCACCTACAGTTTTTACCCTCTACAGCTCCCTCTAGTACCATGGGAGTTACTCCCTGATATCGTAAGACACGGCCTATCATTCTGCCCCTTCTTCTCGTCAGTGTTTTCCGCATATTCCCTTCCATGTTACAGTGCAGAGAGTCTCCTCGGTCTTATCGGTCCGTCTAATATTCATCATCCTTTTATAGCACCACAACTTGAGCTTCCGTACACTCATAAAACGGAGTATAAACATAAGTCAATTTTATCGTCATGAAATTTTTTATCGAAATGATTATGATCAATACTGATCCAAAAGGTTACATGCCTTCAGGGTGCGATAAAAAAATTATCTTCCCCACACAGTTTTCAGTGTTGAATCTGTTTTACATTTGTATTCGTAGATCAACTTTTATAACTTTATATAACGATAAACATAAATTTTCGAAGTGACCGTCCATATTCAACAATTAAATTACTTTATGTTAATCTCTAGCATATAGCACATGCTTTGTCTTACCAAATAAAGTGAATTTTACGCAGCCAGTTCAAAAGGAAGGCGTGTTGACTATATCCGATTCTGAAACTCTGTCACTTAAATAAATTTACCTGCAAATTTAAACACTTAGTTGCATAAAGACTCGAAACGGGACTTCCGATTTCGCTGTCATTTCCCCCAACATCTTTTTCTCCTTCACACTAAACTGTCAACAGAAGTATAGTGACTTTGCTCGCAGCCTACAAGTTATTTTCGGAACGAGCCTTTCTCTCCATACCGTAATGTTCCCCGTAACGAGATTCCTGACCGTTTTAAACTGTGTGGGCTCCTGTCTTATACGTCATTTCTGGAAGTGTTTATCAAACAAGGCATGCAGAAGAACAGGACAAGAGAGATGGTAGGGGGGGGGGGGGGTGTTCGGAAAGTACGAGCCAGGCATTGACAGATAATCGGGATCGAGAGCGCGTAACTACACTCCTGGAAATTGAAATAAGAACACCGTGAATTCATTGTCCCAGGAAGGGGAAACTTTATTGACACATTCCTGGGGTCAGATACATCACATGATCACACTGACAGAACCACAGGCACATAGACGCAGGCAACAGAGCATGCACAATGTCGGCACTAGTACAGTGTATATCCACCTTTCGCAGCAATGCAGGCTGCTATTCTCCCATGGAGACGATCGTAGAGAAGCTGGATGTAGTCCTGTGGAACGGCTTGCCATGCCATTTCCACCTGGCGCCTCAGTTGGACCAGCGTTCGTGCTGGACGTGCAGACCGCGTGAGACGACGCTTCATCCAGTCCCAAACATGCTCAATGGGGGACGGATCCGGAGATCTTGCTGGCCAGGGTAGTTGACTTACACATTCTAGAGCACGTTGGGTGGCACGGGATACATGCGGACGTGCATTGTCCTGTTGGAACAGTAAGTTCCCTTGCCGGTCTAGGAATGGTAGAACGATGGGTTCGATGATGGTTTGGATGTACCGTGCACTATTCAGTGTCCCCTAGACGATCACCAGTGGTGTACGGCCAGTGTAGGAGATCGCTCCCCACACCATGATGCCGGGTGTTGGCCCTGTGTGCCTCGGTCGTATGCAGTCCTGATTGTGGCGCTCACCTGCACGGCGCCAAACACGCATACGACCATCATTGGCACCAAGGCAGAAGCGACTCTCATCGCTGAAGACGACACGTATCCATTCGTCCCTCCATTCACGCCTGTCGCGACACCACTGGAGGCGGGCTGCACGATGTTGGGGCGTGAGCGGAAGACGGTCTAACGGTGTGCGGGACCGTAGCCCAGCTTCATGGAGACGGTTGCGAATGGTCCTCGCCGATACCCCAGGAGCAACAGTGTCCCTAATTTGCTGGGAAGTGGCGGTGCGGTCCCTTACGGCACTGTGTAGGATCCTACGGTCTTGGCGTGCATCCGTGCGTCGCTGCGGTCCGGTCCCAGGTCGACGGGCACGTGCACCTTCCGCCGACCACTGGCGACAACATCGATGTACTGTGGAGACCTCACGCCCCACGTGTTGAGCAATTCGGCGGTACGTCCACCCGGCCTCCCGCATGCCCACTATACGCCCTCGCTCAAAGTCCGTCAACTGCACGTACGGTTCACGTCCACGCTGTCGCGGCATGCTACCAGTGTTAAAGACTGCGATGGAGCTCCGTATGCCACGGCAAACTGGCTGACACTGACGGCGGCGGTGCACAAATGCTGCGCAGCTAGCGCCATTCGACTGCCAACACCGCGGTTCCTGGTGTGTCCGCTGTGCCGTGCGTGTGATCATTGCTTGTACAGCCCTCTCGCAGTGTCCGGAGCAAGTATGGTGGGTCTGACACACCGGTGTCAATGTGTTCTTTTTGTCCATTTCCAGGCGTGTAGGTTCGCAAGAAACAAAGACCTGAGTTAAAGTCACCGTAAACACAGAGTTTAAATCCATTAACAAATTGCATTGTAGCGTATTACACGCTTCAGAGAATTAACCGTACTGAAAACAAATATTTTGTATTCTCTAACGTTAGTTAAGTTCTGAGATTGAGCTCACTTCTTTCCTCGTCAAAGCTATAAGTTACTTAATCATACGAGGCCGTACTGAAAAGTAATGCCTCCGAAATTTTTATGTGAAAACTATTAAAGCTTTTTAAATAAAACAAATGTTTTCAGCATTCGATTTCTTTATTCTTCGTCTACATATCTGCAGCCCTATGCTGCTTCAGGCTCCGAATTGTAGCGTGTAACATGGCGATGTTTAACGTAGCTACGTTGGTGCCTGAGAAACAGCTTGCTGTAATCTAGTTTCTAATTCGAAGAGTTCGTCCACAGACAGAACACCCTCTCCCTCAGTAAGACAGTGCCAGGCCACACACCAGCGCTGCGACGTACGCAACAATCCGATGCCTTGGGTTCACTGTCATCGATCATCCACCGTACAGTCCCAACTTGGCCCCTTTCGTTTTTCATCTGTTTTCAAAGCTTAAAGAACATCTTCGAGGGCTTCACTTTGATAGTGAGGAAGTGACGCAAGCAGAAGTGAGGTTGTGGCTCCGTCAACAAAGTCAAATGTCCTACAATGACGGTATCAACTAACTGGTCTGTCGTTGCGAAAAATGAGTTCGCCGCCAGGGAGACTGTTGAGAAATAAAGATGTAGACATGAAAAATAAAGATATAGAATGTTAAAACGCTTGTTTTATTTAAAAAGCCTCGAGACTCTTCGCATAAGAAATTCTGAGGCTTTGATTTTCAGCAGCCCTCGTAGTTAAAAGAGGGAAGATCTCTACGTATATTCCCATTGCAGGACAATACAGTGTGGTTATATAGTGGGTGAATAAAACCCTATTTTTATTTGGAAAGTAGAATAGAGATTACACCATAGTTGCTGGTATAAAAGTTGTCAACAGAAAAAGCAAACATTGTTATTATTATTATTATTATTATAGTCCTAATATACCAAAGATGTAGAAATAAGTTTTCTGGATGCCTGTGTGAACAGTTGCAATTCTGCGCTATTCGGTATGCGTGACCTACGTAAGTACGAGGTGGCCGTAGGATGTGGTGGGTGGGAGAATGAAAGGAGGGGACGGGGAATGAAGGAGTAAAGGAGGGAGGTAGACGGGATGTGTGTAGGAGGATGAGTGGGCATGTGTGTACATATGTATTATGACTGAATGTGTGATATGAGTGTACATATAGGATAACCTCTCCATTCCTGCAATAACGACGCGGGGAAGGCAATGATGTGACAAGGTTCCTGAATACTATGCCCCCTCCCACGGTCCTTTGTGGGACACAGGACTGCCTGAATAATTCAATGCTGTGTGCTACGGCTTAACAGTGAAACGAGACGTCATACGGACGCTGTAGGCGTGGACGAAACGGGCAGCAGCAGGCTACTTCGAGGACTTCTTTATCCTCTGAAAAGACATAAATCAGTCTGAATTACTTCTGAAGCCAACGGAGCATTTAACTCGTGCTTTACAAAACAAGCTGCTTCTAACAGTTGTTGGAGATCTAATGTAGGTAAAAGATTTCTTTTTGGCCGTAAGAAAAGCGCTTATTTTGAATATTTCGGTAACAAACGGCATAAATGTCCCTGTTTCACTTCCGCTATCGTTTTTACTGATTGTTAAATTTGACTTATTACTTGAGATCATGTTATGTTTGTAGTTAATATAAATTGGCGCACAAAAACTAATATCGAAGTTTAACTATTATCGCTAGTATTTTTTTAAAGAAAGCATTCTCCATCAATCCTACAGTAAACCAATCAATGTTAAAGATCCCAGATCACAAAAAACGTTACTGCATTTCTAGAAAGGAACAAAATATAAGGAAACCTCCTGTAGCTCTAATTCAGGATCCAAGACAATATTAACAATGTTTAGAGCTCGACCGTCCTGTACTAATGTGTTTCTTAGCTTTTTATACACATTTCATTACTTCTGTCAGTCTCAAAAGGTCTTATGAGAAAATATTTATTTCACTATCTATAAATGTATTTGAATATCAGTGATGTATGTAAGTCTAAGTCAAGCAGAATATTTTTTAATCTGACGCAATGAAATAAAAAATTAAGCAACCATTACTTATTTTACATGCTTGTAGACGTTAATACACTCCTGGGAATGGAAAAAGGAACACATTGACACCGCTGTGTCAGACCCACCATACTTGCTCCGGACACTGCGAGAGGGCTGTACAAGCAATGATCACACGCACGGCACAGCGGACACACCAGGAACCGCGGTGTTGGCCGTCGAATGGCGCTAGCTGCGCAGCATTTGTGCACCGCCGCCGTCAGTGACAGCCAGTTTGCCGTGGCATACGGAGCTCCATCGCAGTCTTTAACACTGGTAGCATGCCGCGACAGCGTGGACGTGAACTGTATGTGCAGTTGACGGACTTTGAGCGAGGGCGTATAGTGGGCATGCGGGAGGCCGGGTGGACGTACCGCCGAATTGCTCAACACGTGGGGCGTGAGGTCTCCACAGTACGTCGATGTTGTCGCCAATGGTCGGCGGAAGGTGCACGTGCCCGTCGACCTGGGACCGGACCGCAGCGACGCACGGATGCACGCCAAGACCGTAGGATCCTACGCAGTGCCGTAGGGGACCGCACCGCCACTTCCCAGCAAATTAGGGACACTGTTGCTCCTGGGGTATCGGCGAGGACCATTCGCAACCGTCACCATGAAGCTGGGCTACGGTCCCGCGCACCGTTAGGCCGTCTTCCGCTCACGCCCAACATCGTGCAGCCCGCCTCCAGTGGTGTCGCGACAGGCGTGAATGGAGGGACGAATGGAGACGTGTCGTCTTCAGCGATGAGAGTCGCTTCTGCCTTGGTGCCAATGATGGTCGTATGCGTGTTTGGCGCTGTGCAAGTGAGCGCCACAATCAGGACTGCATACGACCGAGGCACACAGGGCCAACACCCGGCATCATGGTGTGGGGAGCGATCTCCTACACTGGCCGTACACCACTGGTGATCGTCGAGGGACACTGAATAGTGCACGGTACATCCAAACCGTCATCGAACCCATCGTTCTACCATTCCTAGACCGGCAAGGGAACTTGCTGTTCCAACAGGACAATGCACGTCCGCATGTATCCCGTGCCACCCAACGTGCTCTAGAAGGTGTAAGTCAACTACCCTGGCCAGCAAGATCTCCGGATCTGTCCCCCATTGAGCATGTTTGGGACTGGATGAAGCGTCGTCTCACGCGGTCTGCACGTCCAGCACGAACGCTGGTCCAACTGAGGCGCCAGGTGGAAATGGCATGGCAAGCCGTTCCACAGGACTACATCCAGCATCTCTACGATCGTCTCCATGGGAGAATAGCAGCCTGCATTGCTGCGAAAGGTGGATATACACTGTACTAGTGCCGACATTGTGCATGCTCTGTTGCCTGTGTCTATGTGCCTGTGGTTCTGTCAGTGTGATGTATCTGACCCCAGGAATGTGTCAATAAAGTTTCCCCTTCCTGGGACAATGAATTCACGGTGTTCTTATTTCAATTTCCAGGAGTGTATTTAATTTCTTGACTATACAGTTTCGTTCATTCCATGCAAGCCACAAATTCCAGTACATTTAAGAGGACTGGTGACGAAAAGTACGTTTTCCGTCGTTCGCCTCAAAATGTTTTTATTTATTTATTTTTTATTTATTTACATGTCAAGTTCCGTAGGATCAAATTGAGGAGCAAATCTCCAAGGTCATGGAACGTGTCAGTACATGAACTTACAACATAAAAGTAATAACAGATAACAATAAATGTTCATGAACCTGAAAGAAAATCAGTCCATAAGTTTAAGCAAACGCTATCAGCAGTACACAGAGAATCACCTTAATTTTTCAAGGAACTCCTCGACAGAATAGAATGAGTGACCCATGAGGAAACTCTTCAGTTTCGATTTGAAAGCGCCTGGATTACTGCTAAGATTTTTGAATTCGAGTGGCAGATCGACTGACAATTTTCGTCGCACCGAGGCTTCGAAATTGCTTCACTGCCTTATGGAATTTAAGTTAAGCTCAATTGAATCAGGATAGAACAGTATTGAGCCAAAAATATCCTTCTAGAACGGGAAGAGTTACCCCAAAACATAATACCATACGTCATAAGCGAATGAAAATAAGCAAAGTAGATTAAGTTACGTGTCGAAGTATCACTCTGTGATGTCTCTTGCAGCGGTCTCTCCGTGATATTTTCAGAAATTTTATAAATTATATAACTTAGTACATATCTCTAAATATCTCTTCTTATCTTACCGATTATCAATGCAAAGTAGTTTCAAGCCCAATTATTCCTTGGAGCGTCCATTTACTCCATGGAATAGCTTCTCTGCTATCTATGTTTTCTCTTATGGAAAGAATAGGGGACTTCTTGCCGATTAGTCGTGAAAGAAGGATGTATATGTATGTATTGTTGAGCTAGTCACCATCTTGATGAGATTCTGTATGAGAAGGAATTTAATACATGAACTAAACTAAAGTAAGTGTGTTCGCGTATTATTTAACTGTTTATTATTGACAGTGTCTGCTTACTACGCTGTGTTGCACGGGATCACTGGGGAGCGTCTGATTTACACTGAACGAACCTGCCGTTTTGTATGCTCAAGATATCCAGTTACTTCAAATAAATAGGCTAACGCGGTCATACCAGCAGATCTCCGGTCTTCCCCATGTGATCACCGTAAGTTAATAATTATTACAAATGTTTCCAGGAGATCGACTGACAATTTTCGTCGCACCGAGGCTTCGAAATTGCTTCACTGCCTTATGGAATTTAAGTTAAGCTCAATTTAATCAGGATAGAACAGTATTGAACTGTGTGAATGTGATAAGCCTGCTTTGTCAATGAAAATTCCCTTAATATACGCATGTTTTTACTATCCTGATCAGTGAAGCTAAATCAGGCCGGTGTGAGTGAGGTTTTTTAAATTTTAAGAAATATTAAAACTCGCTTTCGATACCGTTCGAATAGTGAAAATGGCAGTATTAAGTCTTTGAACAAGATCCTGAACATGAGCTTTCCACGACAGCTTACTATCTATCTGAACACTTAGGAATTTGAACTGTTCAGTTTCACTAATCATATGCCCGTTCTGTGAGATTAAAAGGTCAGGTTTTGTTGAATTGAATTGTGTGTGAGAAACTGTAAAAACTGACTCTTAGTGTGATTTAACGTTAGTTTATTTTCTACAAGCCGTGTACTGAGGTCAGGTACTGCACTACTTGAAACCGAGTCAATGTTGCACGCAACATCCTTTACTACTAAGCTAGTGTCATCAGCAAACAGAAATATTTTAGAGTTACCCATCATACTAGAGGGCATATGATTTATATAAATAAGGAACAGGAGCAGCCCCAACACTGATCCCTGGGGCACCCCCCCACTTGACAGTACCCCACTCAGATCCCACATCACAGCCATTATCAACATTGTGAATAATGACCTTTTGCTGCCTGTTGCTAAAGTATGAGGTGAACCAATTGTGAGCTACTCCCCTTATTCCGTAATGATCCAACATCTGGAGCAATATTGTGAGATCAACACAGTCAAATGTCTTTGTTAAATCAAAAAATACACCAAGCGTTCGAAACTTTTTGTTTAGCCCATCCAGTACCTCACAGAGAAAAGAGAATGTATCATTTTCAGTTGTCAAACGACTTCTAAAGCCGAACTGTACATTTGATAGCAAATCGTGTGATATAAAATGGTCAATTAACTTTACATACACAGCCTTTTCGATAACTTTTGCAAACACTGATGGCATAGAAATAGGTCTAAAATTATCTACATTATCCCTTTCTCCCTTTTTATAAAGCAGCTTTATTACTGAGTACTTTAATCGCTCAGGAAACTGACCATTCCTAAATGAAAAATTACAAATATGGCTAAATACAGGGCTAACATGTGCAGCACAGTACTTTAATATTCTACTAGACACTCCATCATAACCATGAGAGTCCTTAGTCTTCAGTGAATTATTGACTCAATCTCCCTCTTGTCTGTATCACAAAGGAGTATTTCAGACGTCAATCTCGGAAAGGCATTTGCTAAGAAATTTATATGATTTCCTGTAGAAATTAAATCTTTATTTAATTCACGAGCAATACTCAGAAAATGGTTGTTAAATACTTTACATGTATCTGATTTATCAGTAACAGAAATATTATTACTGCGAACTGACTATATCATCAACCATGTGCTGCTGACCAGACACTTCCTTCACAACTGACCCTATTGCTTTAATTTTATCCTGTGAATTAGCTATTCTATTTGCATACCACATACTTTTTGCCTTGCTAATAACATTTTTAAGCACCTTACAATACTGTTTGTAATGGACTACCGTAGCTTGATTGTGACTACTTCTAACATTTTGATATAATTCCCACTTTGTTCTACATGATATCCTTATCCCACTAGTCAGCCAAACGGGCTGTCCATTACTGCTAGTACCCCGTTTAGAATGTTCTAATGGAAAGCAACTCTCAAAGATCATGAGAAATGTGTTATGGAAAGCATTTTATTTATCATCTATATTATCGGCACAATAAACATCTTGCCACTCTTGTTCCTTGACAAGTTTCAAAAACTCTCTATTGCTGTTGGATTAACTTTCCTACGTAGTTTGTAATTAAATAAGACGTTGGTTTGAGTACAAAAACCTTTTAATGTTAAAATTTGTGCATCATGGTCTGAAAGGCCATTGACCCTTTTACTAACAGAATGCCCATCTAGTAATGAAGAATGAATAAAAGTATTGTCTATGACTGTGCTACTGTTCCCCTGCACCCTAGTTGGAAAAAACACAAAAAATGGCTCTGAGCACTATGGGACTTAACATCTATGGCCATCAGTCCCCTATAACTTAGAACTACTTGAACCTAACTAACCTAAGGACAGCACACAACACCCAGCCATCACGAGGCAGAAAAAATCCCTGACCCCGCCGGGAATCGAACACGGGAACCCGGGCGTGGGAAGCGAGAACGCTACCGCACGACCACGAGATGCGGGCGGAAAAAAAAAACAGTTTGCATCAGATCATATGAATTTAGGAGATCTACCAACATCTTTTTTCTTGGATGATCATGTACAAAATTAATATTGAAGTCACCACATATAACTACTTTCTGGTACTTCCTACAAAGTGAATCAAGATCCCTCTCTAGCTTAAGCAAAAATGTTCTGAAGTCGGAGTTAGGGGACCTATAAACAACAGCAATTAGAAGTTTAGTTTCACTAAATTCAACTAATGCTGCACAACTTTCAAATATCTGTTCAGTGCAGTGTCGTGATACGTCTATGTACTCAAATGAAATACTGTTTTTTACGTACAGAGCCACTCCCCCACCCCGCAAGGAACTCCTTGAGATAACAGCCAGCTAATCTGTAGCCTGGTAAAGGAAGCCTCTGAATTATCAAATTATTTAAGTGGTGCTCTGATATACCAATAATTTCAGAGTTAACATCCATTAGCAATTCACTAACTTTATCTCTAATACCTCTTATATTTTGATGAAATATGCTAATTCCTTCTCTACTTGGAAACATTACATCCTCTGGAGGTGAGCCCTTAGTTAGAGGCACTTCCTTTAAGCAGGTATACCTATCAGCTGACTTCAGTCTAAAAGAGGTGCAGCTCTAACACCGACTCTACAGGAATTTTTCCATGAGTGATACCACCACCACCACCACCCCCCACTACACTGTCACCTATAAGCATAGCCAGCCTCCCCTTCCCTATTGAGGTGCAGGCCATGCCTAGTGAAACACCGTCTACTGATAGACCCAACTGGCACCACTGAGATGTGATCCATGCCCTCCGCCATCAGTGCCCTCCCCAGCCCCACATTAACGCGCCTAACAGCCGCATTAAGGTGAGGCCGATCATGACGCTGAAACAGTTGCACGAAATGCACATTAGTGCCACCAGTTTGAGTAGCTATCTTAACCAAGTCACCACTGACATCATATTCCCCGTCCCTATGGAGACTGTTCCCTGCTCCACCCACCATCACTACCTGATCCTCTTTCGTAAAATTCTTACATAGCTCCCCTATGCTTTCAATCACCGGAGCCAACCCTGCACTAGGCTTCACAATGCTGGTGACCTGGTACTCACTCCCCAACACTTCCTGCAACTGCTGGCCCACACCTCTACCGTGGGAACTACCTAGCAGCAGAACCTTCTTTCTGCTAGACTTTGCAACTAACCTAGGCCTCCTAATTCCTGAGGACTGCTGCAAGTTACCTACAACTACGGCTACACGAGGCTCCTCTCCACTCAACTCTAACAGTTGGTCGTATCTATTGAATGTATGCAAAGTAAAACTGTCTGAATACCTCCTATTCCTAGCTACCTTCTTGCCAACTGCCAGTTCACATTCCCCACCACCCTTCACCCTCCTCAAACTATCTAATTCCTCCTTAGCGCATTGTAACTGCACCTGAAGGGCACAGATCTTACGCTCCTGCTCCTCTATTAACTTGTTTCTACTACAGATTCTACATTCCCAGGAGAGGATCTTCCTAAAATGACCACTGGCTTCCCCACTGCATTCGCCCCAATGAAAATACTTTGAACAAATCCCACACTGTAATCCACTACTCACAAACCTACGACAGAGCCCACACTTTTCACTCACGGTAAAAATTTTACAGTTACAGTGAAAAAAACTATACGTCTACGTTACCAAAGTTAGTTACACCAGTAGAACTATTTAAGAACTAGCAATAATGGTCTCGAAATTCTCTGCCTACTAAGAAAGCAGTTACTTGTATTAATACTACTACAACACAGCCGATATCAATACCAGCAAAACTTCACAAAATTATTAGCTAAAACCAAAAAATTAAAACGACCACTGTAACACTAAGCGAAGTTAAGACACTAAATGAAAATTTTACTAAATTATTTCACAAGAAAGAATAATAAACGTGACTTGAAAACTAAAGCACGAAATTTACTAAACGACTTCAACACACTGAAAACTCTATAAAATACAGCGAGCGAACGATTACAAAAGTTTATTAAGTCGTTATTTCGCCACAAACGGCACGCCACACCGCTGAAATCTATTAAATTTAATAACTGTATTACAGAACACAAATAAGTTTGTCAGTACTTAGCTTATATCCGCTAAAGCTGCAATTTACGCCGCAAAATGTAAACACACTATGAGGCACGAGGCTTAGACGAACGACGAAAGCAGACTCACAAATAATAGACCACTCGAGTCAATAACACAGGAAGAAAGACTGATATTAATGAAAATCCACTAATAAGTTACTTTTACGGCAAATATTAAAACAAACTTTAAAATAAGTAAATGAAGTCTAAAATTTATAAAATATTAACGAGCTATTACAACAGCAGTGTAGCACACGTGATGGATCTTGCAAAATTTTATAGTATGATGAAATAGTCCATATTTTACGCAGGAAAAATTCTTATTAATTCCATGTATGCGTTATAAAATTTAGAAATTTTCAGTTCTTTTGCTTCAGAAATTGATATACAATATAGCCTCTCATCCTTTGTTTGGGATGATATGAGCATGGTGTCAGTAGACTACTTAAATTCTGGAATGTCATAGCGCACGAACTTTATATTTCACTAATAATCGTCACAATCCATAGATTCAACTTCTAATATAAAAAAGAAAGTTATTTTTGAGAATTTGTAAACAAATGTTTACTAATTTTGTCTTCGCAGACAGATAAATGTTTAATCATAGTAACATGTAGTGATTACCATTTCATGACGACATGTCCTATAAAAGCATGAGAATTTGTACTGCTTCATGAATTTGTTGTTTACAAAATGTTATCATTCTGGTAGTCAAACAGACGTGTACTGGATACGTCATATACCTCTTGGTACCCCAGATACACAAGACACGGGTTGATTCATTCGCATATATATTAGTGGCATAAAATTTTTCATGTCTAAGAAAGCTGGCTATTTCACTCTATGTTTAACTTACGTGAAAAGATTAGCTGTGCCCATCTTATGCTTAATATGCGTCCACCTCGCTTTGCAATTACCTGCATACTAATTTAAATTTCTAGATGTCGCACCAAGCTACCCAACGCAGTAACAGGAGACTCATGATTATAAATACATTAATTAGAATTATATTATGTGGTGAAAAGTTGTTACTCGCCATATAATGGAGATGCTGAGTCGCAGATAGGCACAACAAAAAGACTTTCACAATTAAAGCTTCCGGCCATTGGCTTTTGTCAACAGTATAGACGGTAGACAGAAGGCAGGAGGTATATAAAAGATACCAAGCATTTCCTCCACCTAATGTCCACAGTTCCTGACCCTTTAGCACACAGTGCCTTGCTCGTCACTATTGATGCCACCTTCCTGTACACTAACATTCCTAATGTCCATGGCCTTAGTGCTATTGAACACTACCTTTCCGAACGCCCGACGGATTTGAAACCAAGCACTTCCTTTCTAGGCGCCATGACCAACTATATCCTCACCCACAATTGCTTCTCCTTTGAAGGCATTACCTACAAACAAATCTGGGGTGCAGCTGTGGGCACCTGCGTAGCACCATTCTATGCCAACCTACTCATGGGCCATCTAGAAGAATTCTTCCTAATAACTCAGAATCCTAAACCCCTCACCTGGTTCAGATTCATTGATGACATCTTTGCTGTCTGGATCCAAAGTGAGGGCACATTACCCACATTCCTCCAGAACCTCAACAACTTCTCCATTTGCTTCACCTGGTCCTACTCAACCAAACAAGCCACCTTCCTAGATGTTGACCTCCCTGTCTAAGATGGCTACATCAGTACCTCTGTCCATAACAAACCTACTAACCACCAGCAATACCTCCACCTCAGCAGCTGCCACCCATTCCATACCAAGAATTCCCTTCCATAAAGCCTAGCTACCCGTGGTCATGGCATCTGGAGTGACTATCAGTCCCTCTCGAATATACCGAGGGTCTCACTGAAGCCTTCACTGACCATAATTATTCTCCTAACCTTGTACAAAAACAAATCTCCCGTTCCTTATCTTTCCAGTCTCCCTCCACCTCCCAAATTCCCACCGTCTGGCCACAGCGGATCATTTCCCTCGTAACTCAGTACCACCGAGGACTGGAGCAACTGAATTACATTCTCCACCAGGGTTTCGATTACCTCTCGTCGTGCCCTGAAGCGAGAAATGTCCTGCCCATTATCCATCCCACCCCTCCCACAGTGATATTCCGCTGTCCACCGAATCTACACGATATACTCGTCCATACTTACGCAACCCCCGCTCCCATTACCTCATGGCTCATAACCCTGTAATAGACCTAGATGCAAGACCTGTCCCATGCATCCTCCCACCACCACCTACTCCATTCCGCTCACTAACATCACCTATCCTATCAAAGGCAGGGCTACTTGTGAAACCAGTCATGTGGTCTACAAGCTAAGCTGCAACCACTGTGCTGCATTCTATGTAGGCATGACAACCGAAAAGCTTTCTGTCTGCGTGAATGGCCACCAACAAACTGTGGCCAAGAACAAGTGGACCATCCTGTTGCTGAACATGCTGCGAAACATAATATCCTTCATTTCAATGACTGCTTCACAGCCTGTGCCAAATAGACCCTTCCCACCAACACCAGCTTTTCGGAATTGCGCAGGTGGGAAATTTCCCTGCAATACATCCTACATTCCCATAACCCACCTGGCCTCAGCCTTCGTTAGTCACTGTCCTCACACATCCAGCCCCCTCCCTGTTCCCATTCCACCACCACACCCAGTCTTTTTATTTCTCTCCTTTTCCGCTACTTCCCCCCCCCCCCTACTCCCCACCTCTCCCCTGCCCCCTGTCTAACCTGCAACACTTCACTGTCTGCCACCCCCACCATAGTATCCTCCTCCTCCCCACCCCAGCCTTCTCCGAACACCCACCCAGTCACCACTCCCACCAAGCACTGGTGCTCCTGCTCACAGTGTGGTTTTAGTTGCCTGAGACTGCAGCCGTGTGTGTGTGTGTGTGTGTGTGTGTGTGTGTGTGTGTGTGTGTGCGCGCGCGCGCGCGCGTATGTGTGTGTATTGTTGACGAAGGCTTTAATTGTGAAAGTTTTTTGTTGTACCTATCTTCGACTCAGCATCTCCACTATCTGGTGAATAGGAACTTTCCTTCTCATAATATTGTTACATTCCATCCTGGATTTTCCGTTGTTTAGTTAAAATTATCGATTTCTAGTCGGACGCAAGTAGCGGTTACATTACTAAGTGTATTTAACATCTAACACCTACTCTGTAACCAAAAATCAAAATTGATTTTTTATCTCGGTGACCAATAACAATATAAAAATGTGTGTTTTCCCATTCACCCGAGTATGCTGTGTCATTTCATGTAGGGAAAACAGACCGCCTAAGTCTTCGATGTGTCGAAATAAAAGATATGAATAAACTGAGAGATAAAGTATGCCAATTTACGATACAGAAACTTGAATTAGCAGTCCATCCGTAAGCCCGTGACAGTTTTACATACAATAGTAAATATACCAAAGGTGTTGGAACGTTGTCACAGCTTTTATTAGGACGGTTGAGAGTGCGACATAGCCGCCCCTGAGTCAGATGTTTGTGTGTGTCATCTAAGGAAGGGTAGGCGCTGTTTCCTGCTCATTGCGTCCTTTCTGCCGTATGTGCTGACTCCTATGGGAACCTTTACTGATGAGAAAGGATGTGAGGTCCGTACACATTAGTGCTGAAAACAGTATTCTCCTGCCCTGTGTCGTTACAGCTGTACCAGCGTAGGTAGGCAAGCAGTATGCACTGTGCCCAAGTTTGCAATCACCTTTGCTCTGAAAGTCTACAAGCTTACACTGTCCCACACTTTTTCCTTTCGTACGTGCCTCCTTAGGCACACATCTAGTGAGATATCAATAATTAGCTTCTTTAAAACATGTGTTAAAATGGACGCAAATTTCTGAGATGTAAATGACGTTGCGGGGTTGGAGGTGTGATAGCTTATAGACTATTGATGTGCTATTAATAAATAAATCAACCGAGAAGCATATCTTGGACAAGTATGTGTTTAACCAAAAAGCAAACGTGGTAGAGCCAGTGAAGAGATCATAAAAACAGTGGTTGTAATTCAGCGTCAGTCTCATGTTGATAAACATGGTATCCTTGGTGAGATCCTAAAGAAATGGGTTGCTGTTGCTCTCCTCATACCTGTTACAAAATGTGAAGTGCGTTTACGCATCCAGTGGACGACTGAAATATGGTTCTGCAACGTAGTTGCGTGTTAGTCTTGGTTTCAACAAAATTTGTTACAATCATAAAACATTACTCACTAAATAGTTCAGGTAACTAAAGAAAGATCGTCACTATGCCAAACAGTATATTATAGACAACCCTACTGAGTAATATGACCATCCAATTTTTATCTATAGTACGGAATTAGTCAGTGAATGCCTGAACTGATTGCCAAAGTAGTTGAATGACAATACAAATTCCAGTTTCTTTGTGTGATTATTGTGACCGTGATGGAGCATCACTCTGAGTAGCGTCGTTTTGTAGCCTTCTCCTTTTTAGTGGGTAAAAACAGCTAATTATGAAGGTGACATATCTGGTGAACGAGCCGTTATAGGTGGCATGAAATTCAGAAAGCGTGTTGAATAGCAAAAAGGAAGAAGCACGATATTTTCAGACGACTCATGAAGATAATTCGTACAGTAACCATGATTTTTTAATTATAAATGAGAGCAATAAGAGTAAATTTCCAGCACTGAAGGAAGATCATGCGGTGGTGTGAATACTTCTTCCTGCAAACTAACACGGAAACTATTCACCTTAATGAGTTCTACAGGAGAAATGCCTTAAAACAATGATAATGTTCCTCGGCTAATAAAACCCATAAAAAAATTTGCTGCACTACACGTATCAACAGGGCTGTGATGGAGATTTTCCCATTTGTAGTTAACGCAAATTGACTGTCAGTGTTATGTGCATTATTTATCGTGAACTTCGTGTTCGTTGACTTTTCTTCCTAGGAATGCTAAACGTCTATGCATATATGTAAACGTGTGTAGTCGTATCAATAAATGTATACGTTTTTGAAATTTAATGTAATATTAATGTAACTTACGTGTATGAAATACCTTGACCATTTAGACTAAATTAACGTCTATATTACTCAAACTAACACGAAGATAGTTGAAGGAGAGAGAGGAAAGATAGTGAAACGCCGGAATGCATTAAGAGAGGATGGTTTATGTGTGGCGAGAATAGGTTTTGAGTTAGTTTTCGAAATGTGGTCTGTGGAGTAGAAGAAGAAGAGGTACTGTTACGAGAGGAAGTTAACCTGAAACAGCTTCGAATGATTATCTTATGCCATGAATAGTTTTGTCAGAGGCAGTAATGGCGTAATGTGGAATTTGTTGGCGAGGTTATAATCGAATATCAGGTACAGGAAATATTCAGAGACGGCGAAGACGGCCTATTAAAGAAAAAACGGACTCACTGACAGGAGAAGTGAAATTAATTTTTTGACGAAGATTTCAAAATAAGATGAGAAGGTAGGGAGAACGAGAATCAACAAGCGGTGCGGTATTGAAGAGTTGAGCACCTAACTGAACTGTGATTTGAATGTGTCGAGCAGTTCGCGGATGGACTGTGTTTTACGGAGTGCTGAGTTTCGAGAACTCTGTTGTTCAACGAAGTGGAAAATAGACTTGAACTGCGTCGTACCTACGGGCTAGGACGTAAAGCTAATGGTTTATCGGAATCTACGGACGTTGCAGGGACTATCGTTACCATCAAACAGTTTACTTGTAAATAATGAAACCATTTCAAAAAAATCACCATAAGCTGTCAGTTTTATAATGTAAGGTGCCTTTGTTGCACCACATACAATGACGGAAAAAAATTGCAACACCAAAAACTAATTAATATAGAGTAACGAAATTTCCGGAATACATTTGCCTAGGTAACATACTTAAGTGATGAAGATGCAATATCACAGATTTATGTAAGTGCAAGATAAGGTATTGCCAATATGAAATGCTGGTACATTAATAAAGGTGTAACTATCAGAATGTTGAATGTAAGAAAGCAAACCTGCATGCATTGTGCTGTACAAGTGCCGGTTGTCAGCTTGTGGAATGGAGTTCCACGCCAGTTGCACTTGGTCGGTCAGTACAGGGACAGTTTATGCTGTTTGTGTGCGACGCTGGAGTAGTCGTCCGATGATGTCCCATATGTGCTCGACTGTAGACAGGTCTGGTGATCGAGCAGACTAGGGCAACATGTCGACTCTGTGTAGAGCATGTTGGGTTACAGCAGCGGAATGTGAGCGAGCGTTATTCTGTTGGAAACCTCCTCGAACCACCAGACTGACGTTCATATGCGTGAGATAATCACGAGAGTGCTCTTGCTGCCATACAAAATCGCATCCTAGACCGTAACTCTAGGTGTAGGTCCAGCATGTATAGGCCAGAGACAGGTTGATTACAGGCGCTCAGCTGGCCTTCTCCTTACCAACACACGTCACTGGCACCAAGGCAGAGCCGGCTTTCATCAGGAAACACAACAGACCTCTACCCTGTCCTTCAATGAGCTCTCGCTTAACACCACTGTAGTCACCAATGGCGGTGGTTTGGTGTCAGTGGATTGCACGCTGCAGGGCGTCTGGCTCGGCGTTGTCCTTTAAGAAACCAATTTGTAACAGTTCGTTGTGACGTTGTAATATTGAAACGGAAGCAGATGTCATACTGCACTGTCTCCATCTTGATCCAGTACCGTCAAGGCAGTCAGACATCACGCTACTCAGCTTCCACTACCAGCAATTATGATGATCTCAGGTATGAACGGTTCAGAAATACACTACTGGCCATTAAAATTGCTATACCAAGAAGAAATGCGGATGATAAATGGGTATTCATTGGACAAATATATTATACTAGAACTGACATGTGATCACATTTTCACGCACTTTGGGTGCATTGATCCTGAGAAATCAGTACCCACAACAACCACCTCTGGCCGTAATAACGGCCTTGATACGACTGGGCATTGCGTCAAACAGAGCTTGGATGGCGTGTACAGGTACAGTTGCTCATGCAATTTCAACTCAACACAGATCATAGAGAGTAGTGACCGGCGTATTCTGATGAGCCAGTTGCTCGGCCACCACTGACCAGACGTTTTCAATTGGTGAGAAATATGGAGAATGTGCTGGCCTGGCCTTCTGTATCCAGAAAGGCCTGTACACGACCTGCAACATGCGGTCGTGCATTATCCTGTTGAAATGTAGAGTTTCGCAGGGATCGAATGAAGGGTAGACCCATGGGTCGTAATACATCTGAAACGTAACGTCAACTGTTCAAAGTGCCATCAATGTGAACAAGAGGTGACCGGGACGTGTAACCAGTGGCACCCCAGTATAGCGATGACGAATACACGCTTCGAATGTGCGTTCACTGCGATGTCGCCAAACACGGATGCGACCATCATGATGCTGTAAACAGAACCTGGATTCATCTGAAAAAATGACGTTTTGCCATTCGTGCACCCAGTTTCGTCGTTGAGTACACCATCGCAGGCGCTCCTGTCTGTGATGCAGCGTCAAGGGTAACCGCAGCCATGGTCTCCGAGCTGATAGTCCATGCTACTGCAAACGTCGTCGAACTGTTCGTGCAGATAGTTGTTGTCTTGCAAACGTCCCCATCTGTTGACTCAGGGATCGAGACGTCGCTGCACGATCCGTTACAGCCATGTGGATAAAATGCCTGTCATCTCGAGTGCTAGTGATACGAGGCCGTTGGGATCCAACACGGCGTTCCGTATTACCCTCCTGAACCCGCCGATTCCATATTCTGCTAACAGTCATTGTATCTCGACCAACGCGAGAAGCAGTGTCGCGATACGATAAACTACAATCGCGATAGGCTACAACCCGACCTTTATCAAAGTCGGAAACGTGATGGTACGCATTTCTCCTCCTCACACGAGGCATCACAACAACGTTTCTCCAGGCAACGCTGGTCAACTGCTGTTTGTGTATGAGAAATCGGTTGGAAACTTGCCTCATGTCAGCACGTTGTAGGTGTCGCCACCGGCGCCAACATTGTGTGAATGGTCTGAAAAGCTAATCATTTGCATATCACAGCATCTTATTCCTGTCGGTTAAATTTCGCGTCCGTAGCACGTCATCTTCGTGGTGTAGCAAATTTAATGGCCAGTAGTATACATCTTTGAGTTCAAAATCAAAACAATAACAGGAAAACTTGTGTACGATAACGTTACACGACGCAGAACACGTCCTTTAATTCATCAGTGCCATTAATGACGTAATAACACACCAGAATATTGTTGAATATTAATAAATTTAAAAGTAGGAGTTAAACCAACTGGCAGTACAGAAATCTAGGAAATAAATTTAAATTTCCGTATTCGGCGTATCTGTCATTGTGTACACAGTAGTAGTGACTCTTCTCACAGATATTTGACATAAAATACTGCATTATACAGTTGGTTATACTAATGACGTGCACGGAAATCGGTTAACCTGAACAGTAATAAGCAGAAGCTACATCGCTACATCTCTTATTCAAACGGCAAACTTCAAAGGTCCATAACGAATTAACCATTATAACGCACTTGTTGCAGCTGGGATTCACATGCATAAAAACTCTTTGAAGTACATCATCTTTACGCCAGTGACTGTTATAAGTTTTTATTATACACTATTGCAATTTCAAGTGATTTGACGGTTTTAAGTCATGTCAACGTAATGTAAGCTGAGACATTTGGATGTCGTTCTTAATCCTGTTGCAAATGTGTCAGCTTACATTGCGTTCACACAGCTTAAACCCGTAATATCACTTAATGGCCTAAGCCTGAAATTGCAATAGTGTGTAATAAAAACTTTTAACAGTGACTGGCGTAAAGATGATATCCTTCATAAACGTTATAAGTTCATGTTAGGGAATTCACATACTAATACTGTTTGAACTTAAGCACAATATTTGAGCGGTAACTTACAGAAACTGCATCACTTAGTCAATTATTTATCACTATTGTAATTTATTATTCCTTGTTTATGCTCTACTGCATGATAGGAGTGTGGGTCTGTATGAGCATGTCTTCTGTCCGTATTAACAAGGGAAGACGCAAGATAGTGCAGTGACAGTGAAACTTATTATCACTGCATGTAGCTTCAATTGAACAGAAGTAAAGAGAGTTGATAGCAGCAGTGTGTGTGTGTGTGTGTGTGTGTGTGTGTGTGTGTGTGTGAGATCAGGAATTTGTCATCGTCACAGTAAGATATGTTGAAGTAGTAGTACAAAGTGAACAGCTGATTTCCGTTTACTCGTATTTCGGTAAAAGCACGTACATTCAAATTAAAGTATAGTTAAAGGAAGCAGATTTAAAACAGCTATAGGATGCGCAGAGTTCATTAACTGTATTATACTGGTAAGCAAGCTAATTTTAGCAAGTCTGGCTGTCACTCTTAAACGAATAGAAGTGCTTGCATTAAAATATCTTTTCAGCAATTGTCATTTTATGTACACACAATAGCTACTGAGATCGTCCTGGCACATTGCTCCAGAAATTAAAATACCAAAACAAACACAATTTGTGTTAATCCTTTAACGCTCGATCTAGCGGCCAACTTCAGATTTTAATGCAGACCTATTACTGAAAGAACAACAATTTTCCTCGCCTAATAAGCATTTTGTAAAGAACCGAGAGTATAATAGTTTCGAATACTCACTGAAATTGCTCCTGTCACACTTGGACCCTGAAAATTCGCAGCCACGACTGTTCGGTACACCTTGCGGAACTTACACTCTACGAAACAAAGTTTCAGTTCACACAGTCGTTACAGCAGCGTCACATCAATTCCCTATCTACCAAAAAATTCAAAACCACAATTTCTGGCAAAAAAAAATCGTGGCCTCAGTGTTTTGGGGCAGAAGAGACATAATTTTGCTCGAAATTCTGCCACAGGTGGAGCCCATAAATAAATAAGGATACTGTGAGACCCTGAAAAATATACTCAAAAGGAGCATTCGAAACCAAAGACGGGGAATGCTGACGAGAGGAGTGCGCTTGTCCAATGACAACGCCCGTACTCAGCCTTAGCCACAAAGTCCCTCCTGGACTCATTTGGTTGGGTTGTTTGCCCCAGTATTTCCTTGACTTGGCGCCTTCAGATTATGATCTTTCCGCCTCCCTGAAGGCACGCATGAGTGGATTTAAAATTTCAACCGACGAGCATATGCAGTAAGAGGACCTGAATGGGGGAAGTAGCCGGTAGGAGAGTTCTTCGAGGAATGCATAAAGCACCTTGTGCCAGGGCTCAGCACATGCATTGAACTGGATGGCGATTATGTGGAAAAGTAGTCAACAAGTCTTACAGCAACATGCTGTAACGTTTATCAAATATACTTTTTCTAAAAAAAGTATAAAAATCTTGTACACTTACTTTCTGAACATGCCAACTGATGTAGACCACGGTATATTATTACAATGCAAGCTGAGAACCCGGTTGTGGAAACTACATGCACGTTTTAATTACCTGGCTGCGAGCAGACCCTAGCAGCACCCTGTGGCCACCGCCGCGCTCGCTTTCCCCGTAGCCGGCCTCCGGATGCAGATCCCCTATCTGCCGCCGCGCCTCCCACACAGTAATCCCGCGCACCGGAGATAATCGCACCGTCAGCGGGTACGCCGCTCGCCGCCTGATTGCGTCCTGCGACGAAAGCGAAAACATATTCCGCACTCCGCCGCTTCTCGTCACGTCGTAATTTCATTCTTCCACGGGAGAGCCTTGCTTTTCATTTTACGGCTGTCTCGTCACCCGCTCGACGCCTCCGGCGCTCCCACACGAAGGTCAGAAGACCGCCGATAATAACGAGTTATTCCTCCTCCAGCGGAAGTAAAAACGAGGTTGCGAAATAGAACATCCACTGGCTTGAGTTCAGTTGTCCTCGAATTCTGCTCAGCCCCCGCACACCAACAGCCGACGATTCTGTATTAACGAGGTGATGTCATCTACGTCCTTTTACTTTTTCCTGCCCTTACGAAGGGGTGGGGTTTGTTCACGACGTCGGAGGTTTGGCGATGTTTTTGATATATGGTGACCAAATGCTGAATCTATCCGCGGACCCATATTCCAAAAAGGAATTTTTTGTATCCCATCTCCCTACATCTAGTGTTATCCTATGTGAAAGTGTGACCTGAGTGGGGACTTGGGTACCAACCCAATATTCACATAGTCGGACGTGAGAAACCACCCAAAATCCACATTCACACTGGCCGGCACATTAGTCTTCGTCGTTAATCTGCTGGGCAGATTCGATCCTGGGCCAACCCATCTCAGCGAATCGAGGAAGCACCGTGCAGACATCCAGGCAGATTGACTAAGAGTTGCCTTAACATCTGTATTTACTTAAGTCCTTATTTGCATTCATTGTTTGCTCTCAAATAAAAGAATTCCAGTTCATAGATACACTACTGGCCATTAAAATTGGTACACCACGAAGATAACGTGCTACAGACGCGAAATTTAACCGATAGTAAGAATATGCTGTGATATGCAAATGATTAGCTTTTCAGAGCATTCACACAAGGCTGGCGCCGGTGGCGACACCTACAACGTGCTGACATGAGGCAAGTTTCCAACCTATTTCTCATACACAAACAGCAGTTGACCGGCGTTGCCTGGTGAAACGTTGTTGTGATGCCTCGTGTGAGGAGGAGAAATGCGTACCATCACGTTTCCGACTTTGATAAAGGTCGGGTTGTAGCCTATCGCGATTGTAGTTTATCGTATCGCGACACTGCTGCTCGCGTTGGTCGAGATCCAATGACTTAGCAGAATATGGAAGCGGTGGGTTCAGGAGGGTAATACGGAACGCCGTGCTGGATCCCAATGGCCTCGTATCACTAGCAGTCGAGATGACAGGCATCTTATCCACATGGCTGTAACGGATCGTGCAGCGACGTCTCGATCCCTGAGTCAACAGATGGGGACGTTTGCAAGACAACAACCATCTGCACGAACAGTTCGACAACTTTTGCAGCAGCATGGACAATCAGCTCGGAGACCATGGCTGCTGTTACCCTTGACGCTGCATCACAGACAGGAGCGCCTGCGATGGTGTACTCAACGACGAAACTGGGTGCACGACTGGCAAAACGTCATTTTTCGGATGAATCCAGGTTCTGTTTACAGCATCATGATGGTCGCATCCGTATTTGGCGACGCCGAGGTGAACGCACATTGGAAGCATGTATTGGTCATCGCCACACTGGCGTATCACCCGGCGTGATGGTAAGGGGTGAAATTGGTTACACATCTCAGTCACCTCTTGTTCGCATTGACGGCACTTTGAACAGTGGACGTTACATCTGAGGTGTGTTGCGACCCGTGGCTCTACCCTTCATTCGATCCCTGGGAAACCCTACATTTCAGCAGGATAATGCACCGCATGTTGGAGGTCCTGTACGGGCCTTTCTGGGTACAGAAAATGTTCTACTACTGCCCTGGCCAGCACATTCTCCAGATCTCTCACCAATTGAAAACGTCTGGTCAATGGTGGCCGACCAACTGGCCCGTCACAATACGCCAGTCACTACTCTTGATGAACTGTGGTATCGTGTTGGAGCTGCATGGGCAGCTGTACCTGTACACGCCATCCAAGCTCTGTTTGACTCAATGCCCAGGCGTATCAAGGCCGTTATTACGGCCAGAGGTGGTGGTTGTTGTGGGTACTGATTTCTCAGGATCTATGCACCCAAATTGCGTGAAAATGTAAACCCATGTCAGATTTAGTATAATCTATTTGTCCAATGAATACCCGTTTATCATCTGCATTTCTTCTTTGTGTAGGAATTTTGATGTCTAGTAGTGTAGCTATAATTATATACTAGTACCTTATGAGATTACTGTCTCACATAACTCTTGACATACGATCCTTTTGACCTCTTGAGAAGAATGAGATTGTGATACCTCAATAAATCTCAGAATTCGCCGCGTTGGTCACATTTTATTTTGTTTGCACGGAACTCCTTTAGGCTCTATGGCGATCTGTATATCTCCAAGGGGAAATAAAAGGAACCCAGTTTCAGATTCTGTTAAAGATGAATATGTACGTATTAAACGATAAACAGACACGCTTACTGTACTATAAGACGACAGCGCAGAGGACGCGCAGTCCTCCGTTGATCTTACGACGTAGGTGATACTTAAACAGTCACAGATGTTGAAGCTGATGGACAGAACCGTGTTGTACCTTACAAAGGAAATACTTGCGGAGAGGATTAAAGTGTACTCACATTGTATTCAATAACCACTTTAGTAAACTGGCACAGAAAGATTTAAAATTTGAACGTAAAGGAGCGTAAAATAATGACGTAGTGTATAAGAGTAAACTGATATGTTACGAGTAGTAGCTGTAATATGAAGTACACAGGTCAGCCAAAATACATGGTGGTTATAATTAAACTTCCGCAACTTGAGACGTCCCGCGCGGAAAACAGGTAACGGTCGGACACTGTAACGTTGTGAAAACATTCATAAGGATATGAAGAGGAGAAGTAACGAATAAACCATTGAAAGAAACACATTTTGGTTTCTACATGAGAGCGTAACATTTGTTAATTGCGAGCCATGTATACGTTTCAGGTTACAAACGTTGCTCAGTGTGGCGCACAAATCCTGCAGCGTACAGTCTGCACAAAATTCCAGTAAAGTTCGGTTATCATACGGTAAATAGTTTCCCGTCTTCACTGGCTCGAATTGCGAAAGTTTAATTAAAGCCACCCTATATTATGACCACGACGAGACTGGATGCCGCCAGACGACGTTGCGGCAACATTTCTCGTTAAGGAAACTATATAAGGGCAGCAGAGTCGAATGGGGTATAATTCCAACGACGGCACGTGCCTAGAATGGGGAAAAACATTGACATAACCGACTTTGGTAAAGGTCATCTTGTTACGATCCAGTGACCGGGTCCTACCATCTCGGAAACGGCATAGCTGGACGGCTGTTCACGCACTGCTGTCACAAGTATCTATGGAAAATGCTTGAACGATGGAACCACGAGTAGGCGACGTCCACACCTCATTATAGAACGTGTACGTCGAAGGCTTGCCCACTCTGTAAATCAGGATAGCTGACGGTCTATAGCCCACCTGAGGACAGAGTATAGTGCTGTGCAAGCGAAACTGTTTCGGAGAACAACGCCTGGAGCTCTTCGTTGTACATGGGCCAACGATGCAGGCAACTCTTACGAGCTCCCATGTTGACGCAACGACAGCTTAAATTTCAACTACAGCGAGCACGAAACTACCGATACTCGACCGCGCATCAGTGTAAATTTGTCGCCTAGTCGGTGAATCACGTTTCATGATACGCCGGGTCCAAGGTCCCATCCGGATAGGCCGTCATCCAGATGAACGCTTACTCCAAAAGACGCACCATCCCAGGTACGTAAGCCCATGGGGGGCAGTAATGTGTTACTTAAGAAATTCACCTGGTTCACGTGGGACCTGTAACAACATACACAGGCACCATGACGCTTGAGGTCTTCCTCGACGGCGATGCATCTTCCAGCAAAGTAACTGTTTGTCTCACAAGATCGTTGTAGTGCTACAGTGGTTTGCCAAGCATGGCAGTGAACTCTCGATGACTTGGCCACCAAATTCGCCTGATGAACCCTATGCTATCAGGTGTCAGTTCCGTGCCTGTAATTTAAGGGAATTACGTGACCTGTGCTTACACGTCTGATGCTATGTCCATACCTCCGAAAACCTGGCAAGGACTTGTTGAATCTATGCCACGCAGAATCGCTTTCGTATAGGGTTTCTAAAGATGGTCGAACGTGCTATTAAGCTGGTGATCATGATGTTTTGACTGATCAATGTATGTCCGGAAGTACAAAGGATCAGGATTAAAATATAAGGGCGAGCTAAAAGTAATGCCTCCGAATTTTTTATGTGAAAACTCTCAAAACATTTTTAATAAAGCAAATGTTTTAATATTCTGCATATTCGTTGTAATGTCTACATATTTATTTCTCAACGTAGTCTGACGAACACATTTCTCCCAACGAGAGGCCAGTTTGTTGATACCGTCACTGTAGGATGTTTCAATATTTTGAAGGAACCACAACCTCATGTCTGCCTGCACTGTTTCATCACTATTGACGTGAAGTCATCGAAAATGTTCCTTAAGTTTTGGAAAGAGATGAAAATCGGATATGGTCAAGTCGGGAGGATGATCGATGACAGCGAACCCAAGGTGTCGTATTGTTGCAGATGTATCACTCTTGTGTGATCAGGCATTGTCGTGATGAAGGAGAGGTGCTCCGTGTGCGAACGAAGTCTTCGAAACAGGAAGTCGAGTACAGCACTATCACGCCCCACCACAGTTACGTTACACACCTCCATGTTACATGCTACAATTCGGAACCCTCTAGCGAAATAGGGATGCAAATATGTAGACATGAAGAGGTAGCATGTTAATAACGGTCGGTTTATTTAAAAAACTAACAGTTTTCACGTAAAAATTTCGGAGCCATTCCTTTTTAGCACGCCCTCGTTTTTGCAGTAGGAGTATAGGTATGACGATGAGGCTGCTGTCCACACCACACCTCGCGGAAACATAATGAAGGTAAAATTAAAGAGACTTGAGCTCACAAGGAGGCCTACTATCAATCGTTCTTCCCAAGGACCATTCGCAACTGGGACTCCGCCACAAATGATAAGGTGACCTGCAGACAACACATGCTGTCGAAAGTTTAGAGGTCTATGCTCGTGGTCCATTAAACTTTATTGTTCTGGCGATGGACATCTTCAGTACTGCACTCAGTTTGTTCCAATTGGAAATATTAAGTTTCTCGGAAAGTCAAGCGTACGGACAAAGATCCACGTAAGAGATACAACGACAATCCACAGAAAATGTGGAGTATCATCAAAAGTCTTGTTGACAAAACAAAAGAATTGCACACTGAAACACAAGTTATACCATCTGAAGCGGGCTTTCCACAAAAATAACTCTTCGGGGAAAGAAGTAAATAAGGTTTCTGCAAGCAAATAACATTAACCGGAAGGACGTAGATGAAAAAAAAAACGGTGAAATAATACACTGTCTCTCTCTTTCTCTTTTAATGAAAACATAACCATCAGACCGGCAAGGTTTTACACAAAGATAACCAGTTTGTAGACAGAGTAAACCTGTCAAGTCCCCAGGGCAATCTCCCTCTTCTGTCGTCATAGGTGGTATATAAGACTCCATGAACGTGTGGCAAGATTTAGTTGGAACTACGAAGAGAAGCGTGAATACACGTTTGAAAGACTTTCCGACCAGAGAAAATGGAAAAATCTACTGCAGCAGATCTTGCTTTCCAGTGTGGAACTCATGAGGTTTTCCGAAACAAAATTCTTATCTACAGTGACGAACTGTTATCCAGGGCTATATAGACAAGTCATAGAAATATGGAGAGTGTCCCAGGAGAAATGGTCAATGTTCAGGGACATGACAGGAATGCTCATGCTAAACAAAAAAGTGTAATAAATATTCGCTCAAAAATGCATACCTGAAGACCTATGAGCACTTCATCTACGATAGTGTGAAACACATCTCTTCCGCCGCAGCCGTCCGAAGTGGCCGTGCGGTTCTAGGCGCTGCAGTCTGGAACCGCAAGACCGCTACGGTCGCAGGTTCGAATCCTGCCTCGGGCATGGATGTGTGTGATGTCCTTAGGTTAGTTAGGTTTAACTAGTTGTAAGTTCTAGGGGACTAATGACCTTAGAAGTTGAGTCCCATAGTACTCAGAGCCATTTTTTCTTCCACCGCAAGGTTTTTGCTTTCCATATTTTTCGGGGCAGATGGTGTGGACTGAAAAAGAAAAAAATTGTCTGGTAAACAAGGCTCTGAAATGCATATCTTAAGAGCCATGAGCACTTGTCCTCTAGAAGAAGCGCGTTTCACTGTAGCGAAGATCAAGACGTATTCATAGCTCTTAGCGTAAGCGTTTTAGTGATCATGTTTATTGCTTCGAATGATCATTCCTGTCACATCCCGGAATACTAACTATTTGTCCTAAACACCCTGTATAAACACTCGGAAAATTTCAACAGTGAAGAAGAAACTATGAATTTTAGTGAAACAAACAGTAGCTCTACAAAATCGATAGATACGTTTTGTCGTTCGCAGACGGCAGTTCGATAGTTGTAAGTTATCTCCGACAAGGATTATCTGTTGATTACGTGCACACATCCACCCCGCCCCATTTTCACGGTATTTTGTCGCCCTTCAATGTCCGACCCTCCAGTCGGCGAACTTAGCCGAACCACAAGCAACTCTGATGTCAGCAGCAGCTCCGGGAGAAACGTCAGGAACAAAGCTTCGTAGACTATGAGCATACGATCTGGAAGTTTAACAGACAGGAAAGGAATCCCATCTTGAAAGCCTTCGCTGTGTGACTTCGGAGTATAGAACTAGATATAGAAACCCCATCAGTGGTGTCTCACTGCGGCGCGCGAGAAATACCGGTCTTGCAACGAATTTGTGACGTAACATTAGTCGGCCTATCCGCCACACTTTGCGTACACTCGGCTTCATGCAGTAGTCCATTTGAAATCTGTGTGTTTGGAAACTTACCCACTAAAGGTCTTAACTTTGTCGTGTGCTATCGAGAGTTTGCATGTATTTTAACATTCAGTCAAGAATTATTAAACCCTTCTGAAGTAGTTTCCCACCCCCGCCAGAGACTGGACCTGCAGTGTCACGTGGTTTGATGTACGCCCTGCAGCCTGTCTTTCTCTGGGCCTCGCGCCTCACTGTACAGGCAGTGCATAAATACGCAGTAGCCATAGAACTAGAAGTGAAGCTAGCAGTCCATCTGCTTTCTATGTACTGGGAGCCACCGTGTGTCATAACTTATGGAAAATTTTTATGAAGAAGCAGATGGGCGTTGCAATAATTCAACACCTGCACTTGAAAATTTCTGACAAGACCGGGACTCGAACCTGAATGCTCAGATCCTTTAGAACGGTTGCCTTAAGCGCTTCGGCCACCCAGACATGCTTCTCATCCGACTCAAATTCCTAAGTACTGTTCACTGATGTTGTGATCCCGTTGATTATTACCATTTCTTGCAGCCACCCTAAATTCCCCCAAGTGAACAGTCGTATGTCATCGAAGTGTATCTACGCAATTACGTGTGTGACGCCTGTTCTTTCTGACGTGTCCTAGAAAAAGAGACGTCCCACTTTTAATTGTGTGTCATTATTACACGAATATTGTAAACAATTGTCACCTGACTGTGCAGTGCCCCATTCTGAAAGAACTGCTATTAAACTCGACCATGTGGCACCGGACTTCGGGATAGGGGCACATGTGTGTAATGGCTAGATAGTTTAACTACTTCTGTTCAAATATCATACAGAAGGATTTAGAAAAGAATAATTTGATGGATAACAGCGCGGATTATAACAGAATTAACTAATGACTAATCACTTAGAGATGACGGTACAAGGGGAGAAACCCCGACATTTTTTAACACTCAAAAAGGTCTAATAATTTAGTTCTCAAGATAAACCTCAAAATATGACATTTCATAATAAATGGAATACTATTGCAGGAAGTACGATTAAATGTAGTTACGTTCATAATATTACGTAACTCTGATTAGGAATGTGCTGAAGTCAAGAATTCATTGCTGTTTAATGCACTTTTCCCACTGAACTATACCTTTCTCGCAACAAGTCTGGTATTCATTATCCTAACTGTTATTACAGTAGTTCACTCTAATTGCTGTAATATTAATTATTGTTCTGGTGATAATGTTGATTCTTTTGACACTGTTGTTGAGGCAAATCACTAATTCCATTCCAGCTTGGCCGTTAACTGTGGCAGAACCTCGTTTTCCGAATGGTGTTCTGGTCTGCCATTGTGACTACCTCTACTTCCATTAACTCTTCTGCTTCTCTTTAATCTTTTTAATTCCACTGTTTACCTGCTCTACATTGTCAACTAAACTCACATTCTTTGCACTCGCCTATTCTGTTTCATTCCTTTTAATGATGTTTCCATATTTTTTTTACTGTATCTACTGTTCACTTACTCCTATCTTTACCCTCACTTCTTAATTTAGTGACCCGAAATTCCCATTCATTTCCTGTTTCAACGATCCTATGTTCCCACTTATTGTTCCTATATACCCATTTATTGACTATGTCCCCACTGCATTGACTTATTCACTGCATTTGTTATCGTTTGACTCATCGTCCGAAACATGTTCCCTAATTTACTTAAATCCCAATTTGATTTCGCTTCAGGTTCCTTTTATCTTTACAACCTGTGATGGATAAGCAGCTGCTCCTTCTGAATATTTTTGGTCGTTATCTGCTACTGCTCTATAGTTACCTGGTGCAGAAGTATGAAACCGGAATTAGGTTGCAATAATTACACGTCTGTTTTAAAAGGATAAACAATATTTTATTCAAAATTATCTCCAATGCTATTTATATACAGGGTGATTATAATTAAAGTTAAACTTTTTAAAATAACACCATTCGTCTGAATGACGTCAAATTGCACCGGAATATTTTCGGAGAAGGGAGGAAACGATGGCAGAAGAAAAAAATAATAATTTGAAAATTGATCAATAGATGGCGCTGTGTGTGTCATAATACGTAAATGAAAACACCTGCCAAGCGCACGACCCACTGAAATTGGTATAAACACGCTGAGTACAAGGCTTTTCCTCCTTTCGCGTATGCGACGTTCGCCATGACTGTCTCCATGCACGATCGCGCTCTGCTTGTCAAGCTGTATTACAAGAATTATGACAGTGCACACGTCGCTCTGCATAAGTTCCGACACTGAGGGGTTTGAAAAAAGGCGTTGGTCCGATGACTGCCATGGATCGGGAGAAAATGATTTGAAAATTCGAAAAGACGGGTTCTTTTGGTCCGCAACCTGGTGGAGGGAGGAAACGAATTGATTCGACATCTGTGGGAGCAGTGGCCACGGATATGCAGGAGGAGATGAGGGGTGGTATGGAACCGTGTAGTGCTCTGAGAGTTACTGAACATTGGACATACCCGTGAGCACGGTGCGTAAAATCCTACGAAACATCATCATCTGCATCCATTCAAAATTACCCGTGTGCACTAGTTGCTTCCTGTTGACCTGCCAGCAAGAGAGACCTTTTCTTTATAATTTCTTGCTCACATGGAAGTGGACAATGATTGGCCGTGGAAGATTGTGTGAACAGACGAAGCCCACATCCATCTGACAGGTGTCAATACATAGAATTGTCGAACATGGGCAACGGAAAATCCACATGCAAATCAACCAGTACCACTTCATCCTCAAAAGGTCACTGTCTAGTGCGGATTTACAGCATCATTTATCATAGGGCCATATTTTTTTGAAGACACAGGTGCTTCCAGTCCTGTTACGTGTACCATCACTGATAAGCGGCGCTATGAGTGTCTTTTGCACAACCACGTCATTCCAGCTTTCAGACAGCGTGAATGCGTGGATGGGATCACATTTATGCAAGACTGCGCACCTCCACACATTGCAAATCCAATTGATCAGCTGCTGAAGCGTCATTTCGGAGCTATCTAAAATATGTTGTGTTCAATGTTCCGATTGCAAACAGCTGCATTGAAGGCACGCATTGCGCAACACATTCGGAACGTGACCCCGGAAACACTTCGATCAGTTGTGGAACATGCTGTTTCTCGATTTCAACCCTTGTAGAAAACGGTGGACAGCATGGTTTGCGCCAGTCACACGGAAATTAATAGTCCAACTTCATTTTGATTTCTGCCTTTTATATGGTTTTTGGCTTCAGGACAATTAAAAGCCGATTTTTCTCATCCGAAGTGATATGAATTTACCGTGGTGTAGTCGAACAATATTAAATTATGATGTTTACAGCGTCATCTGTTTCTACATTTTGTAACTATTTATTTTTCTTCTGCCATACGTTTTCCCCCTTCTCTGATAATATTCCGTTGCAGTTTGACATCATTCTGACCAGTGGTGTTATTTCTACAGTGGTTTGAAAGTTTCACTTTAATAATAATCACCCTGTATTTCTCCCACCTCTCCGGCAGGCTATGAATGCCACGCCGAAAAAACAGTTCTATTGAAGAGAACAAGTCAGCGAGCCATTTCCGTACATTATCATACAAATTGAAGCGTTGTCCAGTGAGAGCGTGTCCCAGTGATGCAAAGAGATGATAATCGGACGGAGCCAAATCTGGAGAACAAGCCGCATGCCCTAGTATTTTCCAGCCGAACTCTTCGATCGTTTCCCTGACCTGTTTCGCTGCGTGTGATGGAACGTTATCATGGAGCAATATAACTTTGTGTTGCCTTTTTCCATATTCCCGTCTTTTTCACGTAATGCTTGATTTAAATCCATCATTTGCTGTTGGTAGCTATCATTGTTAACGGTTTCACCAGGTTTTAGCAGCTCATAACAGATGACACCCTTCTGATTCCACGAAACACAGAGCACTGTCTTTTTTCCAAAGCGATTATGTCGATAGTTTGCCTGGATTCACCTATGATTTACGACGTTTAGGATCCATTTTTCGTCATATGTCACTATTCGATGGAGAAACTTTCTTTTGTATCTGCCGAGCAGTATTTTACAAGTGGTCTTTCGAGTCGCTTCGTATCTTCATTCAGTTCATGTGGAATCCATTTCCCACTTTCTGCACTTTTCTCATAGCTTTCAACCGAAGGAAAACTCCTTTCTGCGTAACATTCAATTCTTCCGCCAGTTCTTGTTGAGTTTGAAAATCATCTTCATCCAGTAAGGCCTGGAAATCGTTGTCTTCGAACTTTTTCGGCGATTTCCCGCGCTCGTCGTTTATCAAATCAAAATCACTACTTTTGAATGTTTCGAACCACTCGAGACACTGTGTTTTCCTAAGAGCATGTTCGCCGAAACCTTCGACAAGCATTCGATGCGAGTCAGTAGCAGTTTTCTTCAAACAATAACAGAAAACAAATTCCGTCTGCAAATCTTAATTCCTGGGCACAAAACTCGACATGTTTACAGGTTTGAAACAGATACCGATGCATGGAACTTGGGTTACTGTGTGTTGACATTCGTCGTCCGCTGTTACAGTAAACAGACGACGCTGCAGAAACAGTCTCGGGCCCTACACAGAAGGCTATCACCATCAATAGGGGAATTCTGGTTTCATACTTCTACACGTGGTAAGTGATTCATATTCTCTGCAACTAATGGCTCATCTTCTGCCCCACTACTATTTGGATCCTTTCAAAGAAATTCTGCGTTAGTCTGAAATACTACACATCTCCTGAATCGACTGTGCTGTCTTCTACACCATCGCCGTTTGAAATCCTGTCATTTTTTTCTATATAGTCCATATCACATAATAACCTTCAGTTGTCGTCCATCGTGACAATTAAAAATGCGCCCAATTTTGTTGCAAAGTTCAGGACAATTGCCACGTGGCGATCAAATACCACGAAAATTGGTTAATTGTAATGAGTCTTGTCACAGTCGCCATATGCAATGCCTCGTCCTGTAATAACTGCTGTTAAACCTGGTCATATGCCACCGAACTTCAGGATAGGGGCACGTGTGTGTAATACCTGGATAATTTTATTTCTTTCACTAAGCTATCACACGGTAGAATTTGGAAAGGAGTTAATACTTTGATTGACAATAGCGCAGATCATAACATAATTAACTATGACTAACCACTTAGAGATGACTGGACAAGGGGAAAAAGGTCAGAATTTTGTAACACTCAAATAGATCCTGTAATTCAGTTCCAAAGATAACCCAAAAAATATGACATTTCATAATACATGGAATAACAGTGAAGGAAGTACGATCAAATGTAGTAAGGTTCATAAGATTACCTAACTCTTTGATTAGGAATTTGCCGAAAGCAAGAATTCGTTGCTGTTTACTGCACTTTTCAAAACAAATAAGTGATTCTGAATGAGCTGAAGGCTCTTAATGCAATTAACAAATTGATTAAGAATTTACTATTTAGCCTGCTTTGTGTTGAAGACAATGCGCACTGTAGTAGCTGCAAACTGTGACTAGCAAATATCATTCACCTTACTTGTACAACCGATTTTCAGTGTTGGAATTATGACCACTGTATACTCGTTGCACTTTTATCACATGCTGTTTTACTTTTGAAATTAACTGCAAAGCCGTGTGCCAATTCTAAATACAATAAGTTGTCGCACAGTACCTGTAGTCTTCAGTCTACTGCAATAATCTATGCTCAAATATGGTCACTACGGGAAAGCTAAATACGAAACTCTGTATTTGTGTACATGACGTATTCTGCATATGTTGCTACTTGCTATAGCACCTAGTTTCACAGGAACCACTGCAAATTGGGTGTGGCTTAGAACATCATAAAACATGAACACTGTATTGAATTACTTTATCTGAATGAGATCACACGACGTTAATTCAACTTTTAGAACGAAATTATTATTCAGTAGTATATACACGCCCGCAGACTGAAGAAAATTTCGCTACACAACAATTTTAAGAAATACTGGCACAAATGATACTCCACGTAACGAGGGCTCATTAGCGTCCGTTACTGCCACAATCACACAAGGAATGAATACTTTAGTCTGTTGCTGCCATAGTGAGCTTTGCTGTGCACCTCGCTGCAGATTGCTAAACTCTTCCCAAGCTGTGATACTGTTTGGGTCCACGTATATTACTTGCTGTAATAGCAAGCAGTCGATCCTCCTACAACAGCAAAGCTTATTAAGCAGTCAAGTGTTATCCAAGTTGTGCAATAACACGGAAACCACACCATTGGTTGAATATGACCGAAGATTAGTTATTGTCGAGACAAAGCTTTCTTGGGTTTTAATTCATCACCAGTAGCAGTGATAAACACGTTGTCCAAGGCACAGCAGTTTTGATCGCAAAGTTCACTTGTTACCAACATGTACTCGCAGCACTTTGCCCCTAATGCTTCTCTGATAAATTCGCCTTACTGTCTGACACTTGGCACCGGAATACTGCGCGATAACGCCTCAAGTTCTCCCAATGAAAGGGGTTACATTGTCTTCACTTTAAGCTAAGTTCTCTGAACACATTTAATAAATCTTATGGGACTTAACTCCCAAGGTCATCAGTCCCTAAGCTTACACACTACTTAACCTAAATTATCCTAAGGACAAACACACACACACACACACACACACACACACACACATGCCCGAGGGAGGATTCGAACCTCCGCCGGGACCAGCCGCACAGTCCATGGTTGCAGCACCTGAGACCGCTCGGCTAATCCCGCGCGGCTAATAATAATTACTGAAACTCTTTCTGAATATTCAAATATTGTTTGAAGTATCTGTTTATACACAATTAGCACATGAAATAATTTATTAGTTTCAATATTTAGCCACTAGCTGACATCACTTAGCATATGCTTTGCCACTATGGTTTCGTACGCCCACATGCCGCCAGATGGTAGTAACTTACTCTAGTGCGACTCACGTTTGTTACAGGTAGATGTCAGGAACATACACTTCTCCCCTCCATGCATCTGCAGCTAGAAACTGGTTGCCACTACTCAAAATTTTACTTCCTCTTTCCATCATGTTATATAATTAAGGGCTTTGAAGTAAATCTTCAATGTAATCGGTAAACGAGTAAAACTAATGAAGAGGAGGCATGTCATGTATTAGCGAAGAATAATCGATATGGTCTGACAAAACAGCCCAGTGCCTTTGCAAATGCAACATAAAAGTAAGTATAATGAAAGAATGAGCAACTAGTCCTACAGAAGAAATTTAATTTCTTGACCAGTTTTGGCACTTATTGTCCTTCACAAGGTTATGCCTATCGCATTACTTTTATGTTTAGCATTTTGTCCATCCTCAGCTACTGTAGCATAATTAGCAACCAGTTGAACATAAGAAATTTAATTTCTTGACCCGTTTCGGGCACTTAACGCCCTTCTTCAGAAGGTTATGCCTATCGCATTATTTTCTAGTGGTCAAGAAATTAAATTTCTTATACGCAACTGGTTGCTTATTATGCTACAGTTGAAGAGGATCGACAAAATACTAAACATGAAAGTAAAGTCACAAACACGGCTTTTTTTTATTCCCTGCTGCCGAACTGATCATGCCTGCAAAGCTGAACGCTATTATCTGTGCAAATAAAATGAAATATGATCAAGATTGAATTGTGAAATTTGACAAAATCCTGTTGTCTTTTGTGCTCTTAGCTTCTCAATCTCAGATCGTTTGCAAACTTTCGGTATGAATCCAACTGATTGATTCCTTATAATCCAAATTTTCACATAACTCAGTTGTTCTAGCGTAATGTAAGAACACAATTTTGATTTACTCTCTCAGACCTCATCGCGTAATTCCAGTTTTTTGGTTTCCTTTTTAGAATATATCCCCATCATTACTAACATTTATTGTTAGTTAGAGCCAACTCGTGCCTGTAGTGAGATAGTGCGTTTTGTGAAAGATGGCTTCCACGATCGAATCACGGGAATGGCTCAACTTCTTTTTGACACTCTCTTTAGAAAACATTTTGAACCTACTGACATACCTCGAATGAGTTCGCAATTCCGAAACACAGGTAACTAGTTTCACACTAAATCGATACTTTAATTACTAGAGGAGAGTGTTGTAACTTGAAGATAGTCTACGGAGAAACATACCATGTTTCCTGGTCGTTGTTCCACTCTGATGACCAACTTCAGCGTCATGAGAAGGGATGTTGTTAGAGGCAGCCATAAGCACTTTCCGGCATTTTGTTGTTATACGTGAGACTGTATTTTGTGCAGCATTTGTAAATATTTTTAGCTCTACAGACGTCACTGCTGCGTAACATATGAAGCTATTTGAAGGTACAGTTAGTTATTCGGTTATATAATTTCATTGTGAGCAAAATTCTATATGTTTTTAAAATAATTTATGTAATGGGCAGACAGTTAAACCATACTTCGTCGATCACACCATATTCTACACTGAAACGGAAGGTAGTCTCCTGCCATGGAACATGTGATATTTGCAAATGAGCTGAGTTTCTTTAATGGCTCACCAGTTTTACCCGTCTTGAAAATGGAAATTTGTGTTAGTTTCCTGTTACTTCACAAGGAATTACACTTCATCATCTTGTTTTTGGTAATACTTATTGTGACGTAACAGGAAGTGGTAGGCCTGGGTTGAGCAATGAGTGATCACAATTTTAAAAATTTTATTTACAATAGCAGAGATTTTATGTCATAAGCAATCTTTGGAGAAATGTATGAGAGTAATGCGTTAAAATCCAGCAATAAGTGATTAACAGATATTCGATAACGGATCAATGCTTTCAATCAGGTCAAAATACAAGAATCATTATTATTCAGCAAAATCCAGTACTAGATAATGTGCTCCAAGGATACTAACTATAGTATCAACAACAAATGACAAGATCTTCCGATTCGAATACTTTTAAATTTTAATATAATATCTCTTTCTAGTACATTACAATGTTCTACCTTGTAATATTTTTTCACATGTGCAAAAACCTTTCTTTCCAAGAATAATTTTTGTAATTTCTGAAAAAGGATTCAGAATGTTAAAAATGGATTCTGTCATTTAAAAATGTAATCAAAAAACATATTGAACTTCAGTTATAAAGCTGGCTAGAAGGGAAAGTCTGGAAAGTATTGCAATATAAAACATTCTCCCCTACTAATTAATTATAATTTCAATTAAAATAAGTTGAAAACTTTCAAAATACTTCCCCTTGAGAAAATGTATTTCCTACTACTATCTAATATGCAAATTAAATCACTTGACGTACATATCAACAACATTTTCTTCACTTATTTTTTCATTTGATAGCGATTTACCGTTTTGCATGTTTTAGTCCTCCTATCGCCATTTCAATCGATTCAATCTATACTTTTTGCATGCAAAGGCAATTGTCAATCTGTGAGAACCACCGAATTCTATTTTCATGAGTTGAATCTTGAATAAAATTGCCTTCAGTGTTATTTTAAAATGGTATAAAAGATAATTTGAATCAAAATACATCTTGTAATTCTGACGTAAGGCTTTGACGACGCCATAAGAATGACATCACAAACTACTATTACAAAAGAAACTACTTGAGTTGAGGTGAGCAGTTACTAGCGATAGCAGCGGCGGGTAGTAGTTAGTAATTTTTAAGGGCATGTAGTGGTTAGCTTAATACAGACTCCTGTTTGTCCTGTGCATGGCAATGAAACACTGGGTGGAAACACTGCAACATTGGTGGTAGCCATATCGCAGTATATTTTAGTTTTGCTGGCTGCCGATAGTAAACAAACATCAGCGCAAAGTCCTGTTCTTTTCCAACTCTCGCTATCACTCAGAAATCATATGGTACAATGAACCTGCAACCATGGAAAAAACGAGATGAATTAGGAAAAGGACATCCACCAGAGTTTTAGATTTGGGTACCTACCGGTAGGAGGTCGATTATACGCCAGAAAATCATAGATATATCTCAACTTTCATCCCCTGTTACATAGTATTCGTACATTTAATGTAGTGCTCCAGTGTCAGAAATTTTAAATGAGATATTGTCGTTGGAGCTGGCTTTGTTGCCAGGACACAAGGGTGTCAGTTTAGTTTGGGTCTACGTTTGTAGCGAGACAGTGACAGATACAACACAACATGAAAATAGCAACTTTTTTTTTAATATTGCAACTTCGTCACTACATGAATTAAATTCTATTGAGAATCATGCGAAAGTACTTTATAAAGGTGTGATCGACCCATTAATAAATGCAACAATGATACCTGCGCGACTAAATTGTTATCGAGCCATGTAACAGTATTTTGATAAACTCCATTACTATTAGCTAACCGAATTGTAATTATCTAAATGACAACACTACACATACACATACACACACACACACATATATATATATATATATATATATATATATATATATATATATACTTAACTGTTATACATGGTGTCCCAGCTATCTTGTCCACCCAAAATATCTCTGAAACAATAACAGCTATTGGAAAACGTCCTTCACCGGTATCAATGTAGGGCTGGGGCCCATGAATTTACATATTTGGAAACATTCTAAAACGAAAGCATATATGTTTTTTAACACAAACTTACGTTTTTTAAATGGACTTCTATTTTTCTTCAGCAATCCATAGCATGGCAAAGCACATACACAATGGCGTTGATTGCATCGCAATATTCCCATTACATCCCGAGATATTGAGACGCGAAGTTGACCCTTGAAACACCCGACATGCGCTGCTAGCGCACGTCCTGAGGCTCAGGCGTGAACCCCATGCTGCCCGTAATCGCGATGTGATTGACATGTGTAATCACACCTCCATACTTATCAACAGGTCCGAAACGAATAATACGGTCTGCTGCCATCCTGCATTAACGTCGTACATTCCAGCAGGTATTTATCCCATAGGCTGGGGTTGATGCGGTTCTGTAACATATCTGTGTACCGCAACGTTAGTCACAAAGTCAACTTCGCTTATCGTTAATCCGTTACTAAAAAGGTAATGCCGTTAAAGGTTAAAACTAGTTTACTGTAGATCTAGCGCAAGTGACAGTTAATCATTCACTCGTAATAATAAAATTCATGTTGATGGTTTTAGTGAAACGAGCAAGTGGACTAAAAGTTTTACCGTTGTTTAGGTAAAAATGTTTGGATTTGGGAAGTTCAGGTAGGACGTAGAAGATGAATGTAAACATGTTTAACCAATTAGTTTTATTATCACATAATTATCAATGTTATGTTTATCTAATGCGTTAAATGACAAATTGTTGCAAACACATGTTTGCTAACATCACTGGGCAAAATGGCCCTTTGTAGAAACTACATACTAAACATAGCGTTCGCATCTCATGCCCAAAGTGATGCCCATTGGCTTGCATACATAGTGTCACTCTGCGGATGAAGGATGCCCTACTTCGTGCTACTGTTTCCTCTTTGATGGCTGTACAAGCATCAATAATGCGTTGCTTCATGTCCTCTGGTGTTGTTGATTCATTTTAGTAAACAGCATCCTTCACTGCTCCCCAAAGAAAATAATCCAGCAGTGTAAGGTCCGGAGATCGGGCAGGCAACCTAACTGGGCCACCTCGTCCAATCCACCTACCAGGGAACTTACGGTTCAGAAGTCGTCGCGCTGGTAAGGCGTTATTTGCAGGGCATCCGTCATGCTGATACCACATGACCATTCTCCGGTTCAGAGGTACGGTGTCTAAGAGAACAGGAAGATTGTGTCGTATAAATCTGGAGTATTGTCTGCCATTTTGGATGCCATTTATAAAGAAAGGTCCGATAATGATATCTCCAATAATCCCACACCAAACATTAACTTTCCACGGACGTTGATGGTCTACCTGACGGAGCCAGTTTCCACGGACGTTGATGCTCTACCTGACGGAGCCAGTTTGGATTGTCTGCGGACCAATAATGCATATTCCTCATATTGACAATTCCTTTGTTGGGGAATGATGCCTCGTCGGTAAAGAGAACATCTGCAAAAAAATTTGGATTAGTCAAAAGTTTTTGCTGAGCCCACCGACAAAATGTTACCCTATTGCGGAAGTCATTTCCAACGAAGATCCTGGTGTAAATGAACATGGTAAGGATGAAATTTATGACGTTTAAGAATACGCTGTGCACTTGATTTCGACACACCAACTTCACGCTCAATTTGAAGTGTGCTGATTTGAGGATTCACAGCTATGGTTGCGAGCACAGCAACTTCAGCACGTTCATCTGTGCGTGTGTGCTAGGACGATGTCGAGGTCTTTGATTTAAGCTTACCGTTTCACGTAGACGAGATGTGAGACGACCAAACATACGGCGCGAAGGCGATGGCTTGTCAGGGAATCGTCTTCTGTACAGTCGTTCTGCCTGAACAGCATTTCGTCCACCTACAACAGGGTACAGTACAGGTATGTAGAGTAGGGTAGAAAACAGACATATTAACTTAATAATCATAATGTTCGCTTACAGTACTATCAACAAACAAGCAATCTCATAACGTATTTTCCGTCAACGTACATTCTCCATAGATCACCAGCATTTCTACCATATCTTCATGTGTGTACATTATACTGTACAGTATAAGTTCCACAACACAACGTTTATTCACAATGTGTACTACCTCCATGCCGTCACTAGATTACTCTGATGCACGACTACACTGGCAAGCAGTGTACTGCACGCCAAAGCAACAACAAATGGGATGCTCGGAGGGTGGCAGAGTACAGGAGTTTGCATGGGTCGCAAATCATAAACAAAGCGAAGTGGTAACTGTGGCAGTAGTGGGAACTACGGTGGACACTTGACTAGGTAGAGCCAGGCCGTGCGCCACAGGCACAATGGGCCATATAGCGCATTAGATAAACCTTATTTTGGGCGTGCAGGATAAATAAGACAACCTGACGGTTCTGGTTCATATTGTGTACGTAGATACGTAAAACGTGCAAGAGGGAAACCATTATGTGCTTATGAGAGTTGATGGCAGCAGACCGTATTATTCGTTTCGGGCCTCTTGATAAGTATGGTGGTGTGATTACACATGTCAATCACATCGCGATTACTGGTAGCATGGTGTTCACGCCTGAGCCTCAGGACGTGCGCTAGCAGCGCATGTCGGGTGTTTCAAGGGTCAACTTCGCGTCTCAATATCTCGGGATGTAATGGGAATATTGCGATGCAATCAACGCCATTGTGTATGTGCTTTGTCATGCTATGGATTGCTAAAGAAATAATATAGGAGGTCCATTTAAAAAACATAAGTTTGTGTTGAAAAACACATATGCTTTCGTTTTAGAATGTTTCCAAATATGTACATTCATGGGCCCCAGCCCTACATTGATACCGGTGAAAGTCTTTTTCCAATAGCTGTTATTATTTCAGAGATATTTTGGGTGGACAAGATATCTGGGACACCCTGTATAAGGGGTAGACGAATGAAAACGAGACTAATGGAGAAAAGGTAAGTAAACTTTTATTTTTTTTATTTCAAAAGTAGTCGCTGTAACTTAACATATTTATCCTTTTGTCAGATGAGACTATCAACGCCTTGATGGAAAAAGTTTCCGATACCTACGGAACCACGTTTGTATCCAGGCGTGCCCCTCTATGTCCGAAGCAAATGGACTGCCACGGCCTTTCCATGTCCACCATACACTCCCGATCTCTCCTCACGCGATTGTCAAACTTTTGGAGACACTCGTGGCCGTTTATTTGCTTAGCACGAAGAATCGCACACCTGGATACAGTCTTGGTTCCATAGGCAACCGCAAACATTGACGGCCTTTTCTCACACTGGGATAAATTTATTAACAGTTGCTTACACTTTTATCCATCTAGTTTTCATTTGACTGCTCCTTACTTACACTTTTATTCATCTAGTTATCTGACGGCACCTTATACAGCGCGGTTATAACTGAACTTTCGCTACTGGAGACAATTTAGACGAAAAACTGTTTACCACATGAGCACCCAACTTTATAGGAATAGTATTCAGACTCCCACTGCAGAATCGTTGTTATTAGCAATTTTTTTTTTTTTTTTTTTTTGGTTGGAGTTTAAGGGCGCTCGACTACTGAGGTCATTAGCGCCCAGTCACTATTGTTAGAGCACATAAAATCTAGTAAAATTCAAGGGGGGGGGGACACCAGAAAGTTCTTACAAAGATGAAGATAAAATAAGTGAAAGATTTAGGTGTCTTTGGACAAGCCAGTCAAAGTAATAAAACGAAGAACACGAGCAGCTGCTCGAGCGTCATCAGCTAAAATATCCTGTAAAGTAGATGGCAGAGACAGGACAACACGAGATTGACTAAAACGGGGACACGACAATAATACATGGCGCACTGTCAAGGCATGACCACAAGGGCACTGCAGGGCTGGGTCACCGGAGAGCAGGTAGCGGTGGCTAAACCGGCAATGCCCAATCCGCAACCTGGTCAGAAGGACCTCTTCTCGCCGAGATGGTCGGGAGGAGGTTGCCCAAGCAGTTGGGAACGGTTTTAATGCCCGGAGCTTGTTTCCTTGAAGTGATGACCAAGTATCCCACCACAACGACACAAGCCTCTTACAAACAACCCCACTAATGTCAGATGACGGGACACAATGGGAGGCTAGCCGAGGCAGGAGGACTGCAGCCTTGGCTGCAGCATCAGCAGCCTCATTCCCAGGCACTCCTACATGGCCGGGAACCCACAGAAAGCTGACAGGAGAGCCATCATCAGCAAAAGAATGGAGGGACTGCTGGATCCGTTGCACCAAGGGATGGACCGGATATGGAGCTCCAAGGCTCTGAAGAGCACTGAGTGAATCAGAGCAGAGTACATACGATGCATGGCGGTGGCGGCGGGCATACTGAACGGCCTGATAGAGAGCAAAAAGCTCGGCCGTAAAGCTGGAACACTGGTCGAGGAGCCGGTATTTAAAAGTGACGGCCCCGACGACAAAGGCACAGCCGACACCATCGTCAGTTTTGGAGCCATCAGTGTAAATAAAGGTGTGACTGGCAAGTCGCGCAAGAAGTTCGACAAACCGTGAGCAATACACTGCAGCCGGAGTACCCTCCTTTGGGAGTGAGCTGAGGTCGAGATAAATATGAACCGGAGCCTGGAGCCAAGGTGGTGTCGGGCTCTCACCCTCTCTGAAGGTGGTAGGGAGGGCAAAATCCAATTGTCGAAGCAGGCGACGAAAGCGGACGCCAGGGGGCAGCAGGGCAGACACAGACACCCCATACTGACGGTCGAGAGAAACGGCGAAGAAGGACTGATAAGAGGGGTGGTCGGGCATTGACAACAGCTGGCAGGCATACCGACAAAGCAGTACGTCGCGCCGGTAGGTCAATGGTAATTCGGCTGCTTCAGCATAAAGACTCTCGACAGGACTAGTGTAGAATGCTCCGGTCGCAAGACGTAACCCCCAATGGTGGATGGAGTTGAGACGGCGTAAGAGGGATGGCCGAGCAGACGAGTAGACGAGGCTCCCATAATCCAGCTTCGATCGGACTATGGACCGATACAAGCGAAGCAGCACAGTGCGATCCGCTCCCCAACATGAACCACTAAGAACTCTGAGGACATTAAGGGAACATGTACAACGGGCAGCCAAATAAGAGACGTGCGGAGACCAACAAAGTTTCCTGTCCAGTGTGAGTCCTAGAAACTTAGTTGTTTCCACGAATGGGAGAACAACGGGACCGAGACGTAAGGATGGCGGAAGGAACGCTTTATATCGCCAAAAGTTGATGCAAACCGTCTTCTCTTCAGAGAATCAGAAGCCATTTACCACACTCCATGAGTATAGGCTGTCTAGACAACGCTGAAGGCAGCGCTCCAGGAGGCATGTTCTCTGGGCACTGCAGTAGATCGCGAAGTCATCAACAAAAAGAGAGCCTGAGACATTGGGTGGAATGCAATCCATAATCAGATTGATCGCTATGGCAAAAAGGGCTACGCTCAAGACGGAGCCCTGAGGCACTCCGTTCTCCTGGAGGAAGACGTCGGACAATAAGGAACCCACACGTACCCTAAACTTTCGATCTGTTAAAAAGGAACCAATAAAAAGGGGCAGGCGACTGCGTAGACCCCACCTGTGCATAGTGCAGAGGATACCTCCTCTTCAACAGGTATCATAAGCCTTCTCCAAATCGAAGAACACGGCTACCGTTTGGCGCTTTCGCAAAAAGTTGGTCATGATGAATGTCGACAAGGTCACAAGGTGGTCAACAGCGGAGCGGCGGCGACGAAACCCGCATTGAACATTGGTAAATAGCCGTCGAGATTCAAGAATCCAAACTAATCGAGCGTGAACCATGCGCTCCATCACCTTACAGACACAGCTTGTAAGAGAAATGGGGCGGTAACTATAAGGAAGGTGTCTATCCTTCCCGGGTTTGAGTATAGGAACAACGACGGCGTCACGCCAACGCATGGGGACTTGACCTTTGGTCCAGACGCTATTGTAGGTACGAAGGAGGAAGCTTTTGCCTGCCGGAGAAAGGTGGGTCAGCATCTCAATGTGAATGGCATCTGGCCCCGGAGCAGAGGACCAGGACAGTGCAAGTGCACGTTCGAGTTCCCACATAGTAAAGGGGGCATTATAATTTTCCAGATTCAGCGAGTGGAAGGAAGGTCGCCGAGCCTCTTCTGCCTCTTTCCTGGGAAGGAAGGCAGGGTGGTAACGGGCGGAGCTTGAAACCTCCGCGAAAAAGCGGCCGAAGGCGTTGGAGACATCCACAGGATCAACAAGGACCTCATTACCAGAAGTCAGACCAGGTACCGAGGAGTAGGCCTTAATGCCCGACAGCCGGCGCAGGCCACCCCAGGCGACAGAAGAGGGAGTAAAACTGTTAAAGGAGCTGGTGAAAGAGGCCCAACAAGCTTTTTTGCTGTCTTTGATGACTCTACGGCATTGCGCTCGGAGTCGTTTGTATCCAATACAATTCACCAACGTAGGATGGCGGCGAAAGGTGCGTAAAGCACGTCGTCGAGCACGGATAGCGTCTCTACAAGCCTCATTCCACCAGGGGACGGAAACGCGACGTGAAGAAGAGGTAGTACAAGGAATGGAACATTCGGCAGCATTGATGATAACAGCCGTGAGGTATTCGACCTGACTGTCACAACTGAGAAAATCGTGGTCCGGAATGGTCGCCAGGGAGGAGTAAAGTCCCCAGTCAGCTTTCGGTATGTTCCAGCTCGAAGGACGTGGGGATGGGGTGTGGTGCAGGAGACGAACGACACAGGGGAAGTGGTCGCTCGAATAGGTGTCAGAAAGGACATACCACTCGAACCAACGGGCAAGAGTGGTAGAACAGATCGAGAGGTCCAAGTGGGAGAAGGGTATGAGTAGAGTCTGAGAGGAAAGTCGGGGCGCCAGTATTGAGGCAGACAAGATTGAGATGGTTGAAGACATCCACCAAGAGGGAGCCTCTCTGACAGGATGCAGGAGAGCCCCAAAGGGGATGATGGGCATTGAAGTCACCAAACAATAAAAACGGCGGAGGAAGCTGAACAATCAGGTGCATCATGTCAGCCCGACTAACTGTGAATGGAGTGTAGACGGTACAAACAGAAAAAGTAAAGGCAGGAAGAGTAATACGGACAGCTATTACTTGGAGTGGGGTGGTCAATGGGATGGGATGGTAATAGACATTGTCCCAAACTAGCAACATGACACCACCATGAGCTGTAATACCGTCCACAGGGGTGAGGTCAGACCGCTCTGAGGTATAGTGGGTAAAAGCAATACGATCAGTTGGGCGCAACTTGGTTTCCTGGAGGCCAAGGACGAGCGGACAGTGCAGGCGGAGGAGCAGTTGTAATTCCTCCTGATTAGATCGAATACCTCTTATGTTCCAATGTAACAAAGCCATCGCTAGTCAGAAAAAAGAGGGAACGAAACGGTGGAAGAGCTGGTCACCTCGACGGCCGCGGAGGGCCAGGTTTCGAGGGAACAACACTACAACTGGCGGGAGGCGGATCCTGTTCCATCGAGTCGTCGCCAGCTGCGGCCGCTTTCCCGGGTTGCGTATGAGGGGCAGCATCAATCGCCGACGAGAGGTCAGCTGAGCGCCTGGCAGCAGAGCGTCCCGGCGAAACTGAGGACGGCCGGGAGCAGCGACTCACGGATGGAGCGTCGGATGAAACGCGCCGGGTTGGAGAGGGGGATAAAGACGTATTCTTGGAGGCCTTCTTGGAAGTCCGATGAGGCACGGGGATGGTGGGCTGGACCCAAAGAAGGTCCTCACGCGCGGGGTCCGTTTTGGAACGCCGTACCTCAGAAGCCGGGGTCCGGAACGTTTCCCTGATGGACGCCTGAGAAGAGGATCGCTTCTCAGGCGGCGGAGGGGGAGGAGGAGGAAGGACGGCCCCTGGGGCAGAGGGGGCAAGGGCCGTGAGGGAGGAGGATTTGGAAGGGAGGGATTTGGGAGGCGGAGGCATAGACCCCGGATGGGGTGAGGAGGTTGAGGGGGGACAGGGTAGGGGTGAGGATACTGTGGAAGGAGTGGACACGACTGAGGCAAACGAAGTTGTCAACGTCACGGGATGGAGGCAGTCATACTTCTTCCTGGCCTCAGAATAAGAGAGACGATCCAAAGTTTTTAATTCTTGAATCTTCTTCTCCATCTGATACACAGGGCAGTCTAAAGACCTAGGTGAGTGGATGCCAGGACAATTGATGCACCGAGGTGGTGGGGTGCATGTATGTTCCTCACGAAGAGGACGTCCACAATCGCCACAGAGGGGCTCAGCCTCACACCGTGACGACATGTGCCCGAAGCGCAAACACCGAAAGCAGCGCATAGGAGGCGGGACGAAAGGTCGCACGTCGCACCGGTAGCACATCACCTTTACCTTCTCTGGGAGAACGTCCCCCTCGAAGAAGAGGATGAAGGCCCCTGTGTCGATGCAACGGTCTTTGGGGCCGCACTGGACTCGCCAGACGAAATGCACGCCTCGGCGCTCCAGGTTGGCCCTGAGCTCATCAGATTGCAGCAGGAGGTCCCGATGAAAAATAACCCCCTGTGTCCTATTCAGTGCCAGATGCGGGACAATGGACACTGGGATGTCCCCTAGTTGGTCGCACGCCTGGAACGCCGCCGACTGTGTGGCGGAGGTGGTCTTTATAAGAACAGACCCCGAACGCATTTTACTGAGAGCCTCGATTTTCCTGAAGATATCCTCGATGTGCTGGACAAAGAACATGGGCTTGGAGGTGGCGAATGCCCCCCCATCGGTCCGAGAACAGACTAAATAGCGGGGGAAGTACTTCGCCCCAAGCCGGCGGGCCTGTCCTTCCTCCCAGGGAGTGGCCATGGGGGAAAGGGCAGGAGAACCAGAACAAGAGACAGTACTTTTCTTTTTAAAAGACTCGACCGCAGATCGACCTAATACATGTTGACGTTTCATCTGTGAAACGTCCACCCCGATACCACCCACTCCGACCAGGGGCTCTCCCCACGGGCGCCACCCAGCCTCAGCAAGGGCCACCTGGCAGGATGACCATTGCCGGGAATCCTGATGTCCCAAGGAGACGGGCATCTACTCCTTGGCCGACTTGGGGAGGGTGCAGCTCAGGTATCAGCAGTACGATCCCTGTGTTGTCAGGGGTCTACAACCCAGAGGGTACATGACGACCCCACCACAACGGGCTGGCTACTGTGCTGGATTTCGGGTGCCATGGAAAGTCCATCATGATCGTAGGTGCAGATGGAGATGCACTATGGGCGTAACTTGTGCAACCCATCAGGCGTTTAGGCCCAATTTGAGGAATAGTGGGTGTGGTTACAACGCCGTTACAATGCTGAGTGCCAAAGTCTTAGTGCACTGAGGACCAGTGATACACCACGTAAGGCGTCCTTCCCCAAAAGGCTCGTACTTCTGTAGAATTTTGAAAAATGGAGGTCAAACCCCAAGGGGGACCATCACATGGAAGGCCGAAACGGTTGAAACTCCTTTTAGTCGCCTCTTACGACAGGCAGGAATACCTCGGGCCTATTCTTACCCCGGACCCGCAGGGGGGGGGGTTATTAGCAATGTTACAGTCATGACCTGCCTTTAGGCGCCGATACCGTTAGGCGACGCAAGGTTGAGATACAAGCATCAGTGCTCATTTCAGTGCAGATAGTCAACATGACAATGTTTGGGTTATGGGGCTCTCAACTGTGCAGTCATCCGCTCCCATACGAAGTCCCAGTTTTTACACAGTCCAATTTGTACACAATCCACTGTAGCCACTGTCACGAATGATAATGATGAAATGATGAAGACAACACCAACACCCAGTCCCCAGTCAAAGAAAATCCACAACCCGGACTTTTTTCTCGATATAGTTCATTGCGTTTGGTCTGGTCGGACGTGACAAGAGATCCGTTCAAGTTGATAATTGATTTTTTGACTCAGTTTTTTTTATTACAGAAAGCACGCAGCCCTCTGGCCGAAACCACCAGACCACGAGCCACAGACGACAGTCAACATCGGTCTGTACAAGGTAAGCAGGGCTTTACTGAGATGTCCTCTTTAACATGATCAGAAGTTCGAATTAGCTGGCGATTTACCAGTTGCTGCTAGTAGAGGCGGCGGCCAATTGCGCCTCAAGTTGTTGAAGACGTTATCGTTGCCATGGTTGAGAATGCTGGACGCAATGTGTGTTCTTTAAGCAGTGCACGAACTGTGTCACGAGAGATGAACATTCCATGCTCCACCTTTCCAAAAGTGTTGCGATCAAATGTGAAATGGTATCTAGTGCGCTTCTATGCTGTCGTGTATGCAGATGATCATCACACTGAGCAACGTTTGTAAACTTGAACGTAAACAAAAATAGTTCAAATGGCTCTTTTTTTTTGTTTTAGGGCGCACAACTTCAACGGTCATTAGCGCCCAGACTACGTTAGGAATGCACCGCGAGACACAAGTTTAAAACAGCAACTAAAAGGGAAAACACGATAAAAGATCGACAGGCATAGGATTAAAAAAAAACAGCATAACTAAATGTCCTTAGACAGGTTGGTCAATTTGATAAAACGAAGAACGCGAGCAGCTGCTCCTGGGTCATCTGCTAAAATGGCATCGAGAGTACATGACAGACCAAGATCAAGACACAGTGTAGTAAAATCCGGACAGGACGTTAAAATGTGGCGGACCATCACCAAGTGCCCACACGGGCAGAACGGTGCCAGCGCTGCCGTCAGCAGATGGCGATGGCTGAACCGGTAGTGTCCAATTTGTAACCGGGCCAAAACTACCTCCTCCCTCTGAGAGGGGCGTGAGGAGGACGTCCAAGCCGCGGGAAGAGGTTTCAAGGTCCGAAGCTTGTTGTCCGTAAGTGCAGCCTAATCGGCATGCCACAGCGATAAAATGCGCCGACAAATGACCCTGCTACAATCTGATGAAGGGACACAACAAAAAGCTGTCCGAGGCTGGAGGACCGCAGCCTTGGCCGCGGCATTGGCAGCTTCGTTCCCAGGGATACCGACATGGCCAGGAACCCACATAAAACTAACCCGAGAACCATTGTCCACCAGCTGCTGAAGAGAGCGTTGGATCCGGTGCACAAAAGGGTGAACCGGATATGGATCACTGAGGCTCTGGATGGCGCTCAGGGAATCGGAGCAGATGACATAAGCAGAATGTCGGTGGCGGCAGATGTAAAGAACAGCCTGGTAGAGGGCAAAGAGCTCAGCTGTGAAGACCGAACAATGGCCATGGAGCCGGTATTTGAAACTTTGTGTCCCGACAATAAAAGAACAACCGACCCCGTCATTGGTCTTAGAGCCACCTGTATAAATGAAGGTCATATTAATGAACTTCGAACGAAGTTCGACAAAACAGGAGCGGTATACCGAACCGGGGGTAACCTCCTTTGGGAGCGAGCTGAGGTCAAGGTGAACGCAAACCTGAGCCTAGAGCCAAGGTGGCGTGTGGCTCTCGCCCACTCTAAGGGCTGCAGGGAGTGAAAAATCAAGGTGTTGAAGGAGGCGACGAAAGCAAACTCCAGGGGGTAGCAGGGCAGAGACATACAACCCGTATTGATGATCGAGGGAGTCGTCAAAAAAGGAACGATAAGACGGGTGGTCGGGCATTGACAGTAGCCGACAGGCATACCGACAAAGCAGCATATCGCGCCGGTAGGGCAGTGGCAATTCACCGGCTTCAGCATGAAGACTATCGACGGGACTAGTATAAAATGCTCCGATCGCAAGACGTATACCCCGATGTTGCATGGAGTTGAGGCGGCGTAAGATGGACGGCCGTGAAGAGGAGTATACGAAGCTCCCATAATCCAGCTTTGAGCGGACGATCGACCGATATAGGCGAAGTAGGACGGTTCGATCCGCTCCCCACGACATACCACTGAGAACACGGAGCACATTTAGTGAACGGGTACAACGGGCAGCCAAATAAGACATGTGGAGACCAGCTAAGTTTCCTGTCAAATGTAAGACCTAAAAATTTTGTTTTCTTCACGAATGGGAGAGCAACGGGACCGAGTCGTAAGGATGGTGGGGGAAACTCTTTGTAGCGCCAGAAGTTAATACAGACCGTCTTCTCGGCAGAGAAACGGAAGCCATTGGCGACACTCCAGGAGTAAAGATGGTCAAGAGAACGCTGAAGACAGCGCTCCAGGAAACATGTACGCTGCGCGCTGCAATAGATGGTAAAATCGTCCACGAAAAGGTAGCCTAATACATCAGCTGGGAGGCAATCCATTATTGGATTGATCGCTATGGCGAAGAGAGCGACGCTCAAAACTGAGCCCTGTGGCACCTCATTCTCCTGGCGAAAGGTGTCTGACAGGACAGAACCCACACGTACCCTGAACTGTCGATCCATTAAAAAGGAACTAATAAAAAGAGGGAGGCGACCGCGGATGCCCCATGTATGCACGGTGCGGAGAATGCCCGCCCTCCAACAGGTGTCGTAAGCCTTCTCCAAATCATAGAACACAGCCGCGGTCGGGCGCTTCCGCAAGAAGTTATTCATAATGAAGGTTGACAAGGTAACCACATGGTCAACAGCAGAGCGGCGCCTACGAAATCCACATTGTACATTGGTAAGTAGGCGCCGAGATTCGAGCAGCCAAACCAAACGGGAGTTAACCATTCGCTCCATCACCTTACAGACACAGCTGGTAAGCGAGATGGGTCGATAACTGGAAGACAAGTGCTTGTCCTTCCCCGGCTTAGGAATCGGTACAACAATAGACTCGCGCCAGCATGCGGGAACATATCCCTCAATCCAGATGCGATTATAAGTACGAAGAAGGAAACCTTTACCCGCAGGAGAAAGGTTCTTCATCATCTGAATATGAATAGAATCAGGCCCTGGAGCGGAGGAACGTGACCGGGCAAGTGCATTTTTCGAGTTCCCGCATGGTGAAAGGGGCATTATAACTTTCACGATTCGAGGAGCGGAAGTTAGGTGGCCTAGCCTCCTCTGCCTGTTTGCGGGGGAGGAAGGCAGCGTGGTAATGAGCGGAGCTCGAAACCTCTGCGAAAAACCGGCCGAAGGCATTGGAGATATCCTCAGGGGCCACAAGGACGTCATTCGCGACCGTCAAGCCAGAAACTGGTGAGTGGACCTTAGTGCCAGATAGACGGCGCAGGCTACCCCAGATAACAGAAGGAGTAAAACTGTTGAAGGTGCTAGTGAAAGCAGCCCAGCTGGCTTTCTTGCTTTCTTTAATAATGCGACGGCACTGCGCACGTAATCGTTTATAAGTGATACAATGCGCCACTGTAGGGTGACGTTTAAAGGTGCGTAAAGCACGTCGACGAGCACGTAAAGCGTCTCTGCATGCTGCGGTCCACCAGGGGACCGGTACGCGACGTGGAGAAGAAGTGGTGTGAGGGATGGAATATTCAGCAGCAGTGAGAATGACTTCCGTGAGGTGTGCGAGCTGACTATCGCAGCTTGTGAAGGTTTGATCCTGAAAGGTCGCCCCGGAAGAGAAGAGCCCCAGTCGGCTTTGGAGATGTTCCAACTAGCTGAGCACGGAGAGGGGGTGTGATGCAGGAGATGGATGACACACGGGAAGTGGTCGCTCGAATATGTATCGGAAAGGGCATACCACTCAAACCGGCGTGCAAGTTGGGTAGTACATATAGAGAGGTCTAATGGGAATAGGTGTGAGATGTGTCCGAAAGAAAAGTAGGGGCGCCAGTATTGAGGCAGACAAGATTGAGCTGGTTGAAAAGGTCTGCTAACAGTGAGCCCCTCGGGCAGGATGCTGGAGAGCCCCAAAGGGGATGGTGGGCATTGAAGTCTCCAGTTAACAAAAATGGTGCAGGTAGCTGAGCAATAAGTTGAATCATGTCTGCCCTGGTAACGACAGACGACGATGGAGTGTAAATGGTACAAACAGAAAATGTAGAAGTGGGGAGAGTAATTCTGACGGCAACTGCCTGCAGGCCGGTGTGCAATGTGATGGGATCGTAGTAAATATCATCCTGGACCAGCAACATAGCCCCTCCATGAGCCGGAATACCTACCACAGGGGGTAGGTCAAAACGCACAGAGGTGTAGTGTGCCAAGGCAATGTGATCGCATGGGCGGAGCTTCGTTTCCTGGAGGGCTACGACGAGCGGACGGTGCAAGCGGAGCAGCAACTTCAAGTCCTCTCGGTTGGAGCGAATGCTGCGAATATTCCAGTGAATAAGTGCCATCGTGAGAAGAAAAGGAAGATAAAAAAAGGGGTCACCTCGAAGGCCGCTGAGGGCCTGGCTTCGAGCGAGTACTGCCGCCGCTATCAGTAGGCGGACAGCCATCGTCCATTAGTTCTATAGGTTCATCGGCCATCTCGTTAAGATGGCCGGGAGGAGGAGCTTCCACCGCCGGTGGACGGCCAGATGTTCGGCTACAAGCGGTGCGGCCAGGCGAAACGGATGACGGCCTGGGGCGGCAACCGCTGGGTGGCGCAGGAGAAGAAATGCGCCGTGGAGGAGGAGAAGGAGAACTGTGCTTCCTATGAGCCTTCTTGGAAGGTCTTTTAGTGGAAGTACTGGTCGACGGCTGGGAGTGCGAGGTACTTAGGAAGTCTGCACGGGATGGTTCCTTCTCGAAGGCCCGTGCATCTGATTTCTGGGTCTTCGTCTTGGCAGAAGCTGATGAAGATGCTTGTGTTGTAGGGGTGACAGGAGGAAGAGGAGACGTCGACCGCGCGATCTTAGCACTGGCCGAACGGACGACCGTGGTGCCGAAGGTCAGATCGCATGTCTGCATCGCCACCTCCCTGGTAGTCCAAGGAGAGGCGAGGGCAGTACTGTACTTTCCCGCTGGGAGCAGCGCGGGCTTCCTACTAGCAAATAGCTTGCGAGCAGCCGAGGTGGACACTTTCTCTTTGACCCGAATTTCTTGGATACAGCGTTCTTCCTTGTAGATGGGACAGTCGCGGGAGGACGCTGCATGGTCACCCTGAAAGTTCACACAACAAGGAGACGGAGGTGGACAGTCACCCTCATGGGCATCCCTGCCACAAGTGACACATTTAGCCACATTGGAACAAGACTGGCGAGTGTGATTAAAACGCTGACACTGGTAGCAGCGCGTAGGTGTCGGGAAATAGGGGCGAACAGAAATAACCTCGTAGCCCGCTTTGATATGCGACGGCAGCTGAACACTGTCAAAGGTCAAGAAAAGTGTCCGGGTCGGTACAAGGTCATTGTTGACCTTTTTCATGACCCTATGGACAGCCGTCACGCCCTGCTCAGCGAGGAAAGACTGAATCTCCTCGTCAGTCAATCCGTCGAGTGATCGAGTATAGACCACACCACGAGATGAATTCAAAGTGCGGTGAGCCTCCACCCGGACAGGGAACGTGTACAGTAGTGTGGCCCGAAGCAGTTTTTGTGCCTGAAAGGCGTTCTCAGTTTCGAGTAACAAGGTACCATTACGCAACCTGGTACACAACTTGACAGATCCGGCTATGGCATCTACGCCCTTCTGGATAACGAAAGGGTTGACAGAGGAAAAATCCTTTCCGTCCTCAGATCGAGAAACTACGAGGAACTGTGGGGCAGGCGGTAGTACTTTTGTCACTGGTGGCTGGTCAAGTTTCCGTTTGTGGGCAGAAGTCGAGAGAGAAGAAGAAGAAGAAGAGAAATTCATTGCAGAGGAATCCCCCATGATTGCCAGCGTCTCCGATGGCGCGCTCCTTCCTTGTGGGGACCCTCTCAGAGGGCACTCCCGCCTTAGGTGAATGTTGACACCTCAGGTCACACCTCCCGAGAAACAGACGGAGGGACCAATCGGCATGTTCAGAAGGTATCAGCTCAGGCAATCGCCCCTCCCCGGGCCTGGCCATTACCAGGGGGTACGTGCGTGCCTTACTTGTCTACCCAGGGCGGGGCATTACGCATTACCCCGTCACTGGCTACGCGTGCGAACGCGTGGGTTGGCCTTCAGGCGCGCACAGGGAGGAAGGAAGAAGAGGAAAAAGAAGAGAGAGAGAGGACAGACTGTCTCAAACGCCGAGGCGGAGACCAGAGAAGGCAAGGAGAAGAAGGCAATGAGAAGGCAACGAGAAGGCAAGGAGAAGAAGACAAGGGAAAGAGTAAGGAAGACAGTGAGATGGAGAAGAGCAAAGAAAGGAACCAACCAAAGGAAGGAAGAAATGAGAAGTGAAAAAGCAAAATGACCGCAAATAGAGGTCGTGGAACCGTCCGTCTCCGGACGCAGGCGCTAACTACCCCCTTGAGGGGGAGGTACTCCTTTTAGTCGCCTCTTGCGACAGGCAGGAATACCTCGGGCCTATTCTTACCCCAGACCCGCAGGGGTACAAATGGCTCTGAGTACTATGGGACTTAACATCTGAGCTCAGCAGTCTCCTAGACTTAGAACTGCTTAAACCTAACTAACCTAAGGACATCACGCACATCCATGCCCGAGGCAGGATTCGAACCTGCGACTGTAGCAGCTATGCGGTTCTGGACTCAAGTGCCTAGAACCGCTCGGCCACCGTGGCCGGCACGCGTTAGTAAGTTACGTGTTTAACATATGTTACTCTTTCATGCGTAAATTAAAAAGCCCTTCTTTCAATAGTTTATACGTTATTTATCTCTCGGATGACCTTGAAAATGTGTACCCAAAGTTTTGTTGTCCTACAATCACTCTTTCATGGAGAATATCTCAGGTAGAGGAAGTTTAGTCGCACGCCTCCTATGCTTTAACGTAGATCAGATGACAATCACATGCAACAGATATTGTATACGCATTGCATGAATAGCTGGGCCTCTCAGGGAAAAATTGCTACAAATAGGGCGTGCCAAAGTCACTGTGTATATATGTATATACTGACGGAAAGAATCCCAACACCAAGAAGGAGTTGCGCGTCAATTGAAAGGTGGTAGGTGTGTTTCTACATCTGAAGGATGATGTCTATTACAGTTTCGCACCAGTCACCTAAGAGTGGCACTGGTACCGCCATTATGAGGATGCAAATCAGTTTGCTTTAAATACACGCTGTAACTGTCGTTAGCGTTAGCTGCCTTTGAGATTTGACGTGACGATTTAGTCAAGAATGCCTGTAAGGCGAGAAAGCTGCCATTATCAACATCTCGTAGTTTGAAAGAGGTCGTATAATAGTACCTCCAGAAGCTGGATATTCCGTCTGCGATATTGTAGAAAGACTTAGCATCTTTACCTTGTCGTGAGACTAGAGCCTCTCGTCACGTAGACCGTTCTCCGGGTGCAAGTCTTTCGATCTGACGCCACTTCGGCGACTTGCGCGTCGATGAGGATGAAATGATGATTAGGACAACACAACACCCAGTCCCTGAGCGGAGAAAATCTTCGACCCAGCCGGAAATCGAACCCGGGCCCTTAGGATTGACATTCTGTCGCACTGACCTGTCAGCTACCGGGGGCGGACAAGACTAGCAGGAATGCAGCAAGAGTATATAGTTGTTGGCAGCGGTGGTCACGAGAATGAACGGTCGCAGAAAGACCGGGCTCGGAATGGCCAAGTGACAATACCGAGAGAGAAGACCGTCGTGTTCGTCGTATGCCTCTGGCTCATCGTACAGGATCTGCAGGAGCAATTTGAGCACCAGATGGCAACAAAGCGACAAGGAACTGTTACAAATCGGTCACTTCAAGGACAGCTCCGAGCAGAGGGCCTCTAGCGTGTATTTGCGACTTTAGTGGTGTCAAGCGAGAGCTCTCCAGAGGGCAGTGTGGAGGCCTATTGTGTTTTCTGGTGAAAGCTGGTTCTGCCTCTGTGTCAGTGATACTCGTGTGTTGCTAAGAGGAGGCCAGTTTAGGGCCTCGAACCAACCTGTCGGCGTGGACCTATACCTGCAGTTATGGTATGGGGTGCTATATCGTACAACAACAGGGGCATTCTCATGAATATCCCACGCACCCTGATTTCAGATATATATTCTTTTCCATCAGTATATATATATATATATATATATATATATATATATATATATATATATATATATATACTGATGGAAAATAATATATATATATATATATATATATATATATATATATATATATATATATAATGTTCCCAAAAGCGTGTGTGTCACAAGGTAGGCTGCGCGGAAAAATACGCTGCGCCGTTTCCGAGCTAATTAGCACTGAAATTAGCAATTAGGCCTCTGCTCACGCGAATTCAAGCGGGCCGCCGGGGACGGTGACGCCAAACGTGTTCTTCGTTTGGTTCCCTAAAACCGAGCAAGACAGCGATGCAACAATTGGATGTGGATGACCAGCTTGATGCGCTATCATCTACGCTATGTGAACAACTGACACTAACTGTAAATGGTGGATGGCTTGAATTTGCGTGCTCAGCGGCCTGATTGACTAACTAAAATTTAATTAGCTTGGAAACACTATAGAGAACCGGCATTTGAAGCTGACTACTACATGATTCTATTGCCGCCAACACACACTGCGCGTAAGGAGCATGAAGATAAGATTCGATAAATTAGGACTCATACAGAGGTTTGTAGACAGTCGTTTCCCCCCCCCCCCCCCCCCTCTATTCGCGAGCCGAACAAAAAAGGAAATGACTAGCAGTGGTGCAGGGTACCCTCCGCCACGCGCCGTACGGTGTCTCGAGGAGTATCTGTGTAGATTTGGTTGTAGACAAGAGTCGATCAAAAAGGTTCCAAGTAAGGGCATTGCTGCATCTACAGGATGAAGAAAAATGCCGCACTTGGCGGTCGGAAGGAGATTACTCATCCCTGTTGAATATAAAATTGTATCTAGCAAAATCTGGTCCCGCCAATAGTATTAACAGATATGCGATTTAAAAAAGGAGGCTTTGGTAATGCTGTAACGGCGTGCAGGATGGCCATTTACAGGTTGTATGAACTCCGCACTTTGTCCTATTAGCTCAGCGTGACAAGGCAGGCTGTGGGGAATGGATATACAGACTCGCCGATATTCGAATTGTGTTCGTGCCGATAACTTCTTTTTAGTTAAAGCATCGAATTATATCCCACTTTCACCTCCACAGTGTGGTATTTCGTGCATTTCTTTCTGTTACCTTTCTTTAAACATTTAGACATAACATGAACTACTTACAGACGTAAACGACCACCTTGTCGTCCGTGATACAAATATACCAACAGAAAATAGTTGAGGACACAATAACGTCGTCTGTATCCAAGGAGGTACAGAAACACAATAGGTAGGCTACATCAGATTGCACGTTATGCTACACAGAATAATTCCATTCTGTGCATTTCACGTCCAGTCTTAAAGTCACAGAGCCGGTACGTACCTGTACGAGGAACGTTCACTTTAGAGAACACGTTCAAAGCGAGCAACTTGCATTTGCAAACAATTCACCGTTCACTGGATCATACTTTACTGGACCCTGCAGAAGACGCCTGCATCCGCCATTGCCGAGGAGGCATTCACGAGTACATCCGTGGGTGGATTGCTATGAACTTGTTCGTAAAATGTCTCCACAAACCATCATGTAGTGGTTTAAGTTCCTGGGAACATGGACACCAAAACATTGATCCTCGACGACGAATCAATTTCTCTGGAAACGCTTCATTTCATGCTCAAACCACAGTTGTCACCGAACACCAAGTGGAACGTTTTCTAATGTGTCAGGCAAAATATTTCAAAGAAACGTAAGATACCGTGGGAGGTGTTCAACTTATCCGGCTATAGGTAAGAGCTGAAAAGCTCTCATCCCATAATTCCACCCCACAGGTTTATATCAAAGCGTGCCAGAAAGCCACGTTCACGGGTGACATGTGGTTTGTATTCCGACTAATAATGGCTGATGTGGAAGCTGAAAATACCATGTTGCTGTAGTCTTCAGTCCTGAGACTGGTTTGATGCAGCTATCCATGCTCCATGTCCTGCTTATAAGCGAAGAGAATTAGGGGACGGACGTTTTAAAAAAAACTGACGAGGAATCAAAGCACGGCTCCATGGTGGAATTGGGTTTGATGTCCGAGCAGTTTATTGAGCTACGATGACTAACATGGTAGTGCGGGATCAGGCACGTTCATCTGTACATCCCTATGTCACAGTGTTGCCAGCTCCTCGTTTCCACACGTGTCTTCAAAACGCATCATATCTGATATTGCTAGAAAAAAACTGTCTTGATTCTGGATGAAGACTAGCATACCAACCTCTAACTGTGCAAGTTTTCTTCACCTTCTGTATGTAACGTACCGTGACGATGTTATGCGAGGTTCCGAACTATCTCTGACACCTCATATTTTCGAAATGTAACAAAATGTGAAAAATTTAACTGGACAGGGATATACCTATGTCAGTAGTTCACACAGTGGACAGGAATGTATAATCCACAAAGATCAATGAACATCACTTTCAACACAAAGTTAGGTTTTGGAAATGGGATGTGTATTGTTTTACAGAATTAAAAACTAGAGGTACAATAAGTTATGGCAGACTTCGTTTCACTATCGAAACCTTACACCTTCTGAAATTTCACACTCAAGTATGGCAACGGCTCCCCGGTTTCTGTCGTAATGCACAGAGTTAAGTGTTTCCTAAAGCTGGCTGCAGGGCAGTGCAGGCCACCCGCATTACGGCAGAAAGTCTGGCACCTTTTCCATTATTTAAAGTCTTAAGCATTCCAGTAGGTATAAGGTTTAGTGCCATGAAATCCAGTCTGCCATCAGTGATTGTACCTCAGTTTTCATTTCGCTAGAAAAAAGAAACATACACATGCCATTTAAAAACATAAATGTGTTGAAAGTGATGTTTGTTTACTTGTAGGGGTTGTACATTCTAGCCCATTGTGTGAGCCTCTGACGTAGGTGATTCCCTGGCCAGCTGCATGTTTCACATTTTGTTTCTTTTCTGAAATACATGGGGTGGCAGAGTTAGGTGGGACACCTTTT